>NC_040238.1:31203090-31209597 GCF_001444195.1 Xiphophorus couchianus
CGCTTTTTTGGTCTCTAACAATTCAAACTCATGAAACTCAAAATTTAGACTTGTTCCAGCTTCAACCACCAGAACTACTGCTCTCAGCATTTTCTATGCTGTTCCAAAGCTAGTAAGGCTGAAAATTGAACGCAGTGCTGAAAATTCACATATTGTCACTTTTTTATTTCTCTCGCTGAGAAAACGCTTTTTTGGTCTCTAACATTCAAAACTCATGAAACTCAAAATTTAGACTTTGTTCCAGCTTCAAACCACCAGAACTACTGCATCTCAGCATTTCTATGCTGTTCCAAAGCTATAAAGGCTGAAAATGAACGCAGTGCTGAAAATTCACATATTGTCACTTTTTCTTCACTCTCTCGCTGAGAAAACGCTTTTTTGGTCTCTAACATTCAAAACTCATGAAACTCAAATTTAGACTTTGTTCCAGCTTCAAACCACCAGAACCATACTACTGCATCTCAGCATTTCTATGCTGTTCCAAAGCTTATAAGGCTGAAAATTGAACGCAGTGCTGAAAATTCACATATTGTCACTTTTTCACCTCTCTCGCTGAGAAAACGCTTTTTTGGTCTCTACATTCAAAACTCATGAAACTCAAAATTTAGACTTTGTTCCAGCTTCAAACCACCAGAACTACTGCATCTCAGCATTTCTATGCTGTGTCCAAAGCTATAAGGCTGAAATGAACGCAGTGCTGAAAATTCACATATTGTCACTTTTTCACCTCTCTCGCTGAGAAAACGCTTTTTTGGTCTCTAACATTCAAAACTCATGAAACTCAAAATTTAGACTTTGTTCCAGCTTCAAACCACCAGAACTACTGCATCTCAGCATTTCTATGCTGTTCCAAAGCTAGTAAGGCTGAAAATGAACGCAGTGCTGAAAATTCACATATTGTCACTTTTTCACCTCTCTCGCTGAGAAAACGCTTTTTTGGTCTCTACATTCAAAACTCATGAAACTCAAAATTTAGACTTTGTTCCAGCTTCAAACCACCAGAACTACTGCATCTCAGCATTTCTATGCTGTTCCAAAGCTAAAAGGCTGAAAAGTGAACGCAGTGCTGAAAATTCACATATTGTCACTTTTTCACCTCTCTCGCTGAGAAAACGCTTTTTTGGTCTCTAAATTCAAAACTCATGAAACTCAAAATTTAGACTTTGTTCCAGCTTCAAACCACCAGAACTACTGCATCTCAGCATTTCTATGCTGTTCCAAAGCTTAAAGGCTGAAAATGAACGCAGTGCTGAAAATTCACATATTGTCACTTTTTCATTTCTCTCGCTGAGAAAACGCTTTTTTGGTCTCTAACATTCAAAACTCATGAAACTCAAAATTTAGACTTTGTTCCAGCTTCAAACCACCAGAACTACTGCATCTCAGCATTTCTATGCTGTTCCAAAGCTAGTAAGGCTGAAAATTGAACGCAGTGCTGAAAATTCACATATTGTCACTTTTTCACCTCTCTCGCTGAGAAAACGCTTTTTTGGTCTCTAACATTCAAAACTCATGAAACTCAAAATTTAGACTTTGTTCCAGCTTCAAACCACCAGAACTACTGCATCTCAGCATTTCTATGCTGTTCCAAAGCTTAAGGCTGAAAATGAACGCAGTGCTGAAAATTCACATATTGTCACTTTTTCACCTCTCTCGCTGAGAAAACGCTTTTTTGGTCTCTAACATTCAAAACTCATGAAACTCAAAATTTAGACTTTGTTCCAGCTTCAAACCACCAGAACTACTGCATCTCAGCATTTCTATGCTGTTCCAAAGCTATAAGGCTGAAAATGAACGCAGTGCTGAAAATTCACATATTGTCACTTTTTCACCTCTCTCTCGCTGAGAAAACGCTTTTTTGGTCTCTACATTCAAAACTCATGAAACTCAAAATTTAGACTTTGTTCCAGCTTCAAACCACCAGAACTACTGCATCTCAGCATTTCTATGCTGTTCCAAAGCTATAAGGCTGAAAATTGAACGCAGTGCTGAAAATTCACATATTGTCACTTTTTCACCTCTCTCGCTGAGAAAACGCTTTTTTGGTCTCTAACATTCAAAACTCATGAAACTCAAAATTTAGACTTTGTTCCAGCTTCAAACCACCAGAACTACTGCATCTCAGCATTTCTATGCTGTTCCAAAGCTATAAGGCTGAAAATGAACGCAGTGCTGAAAATTCACATATTGTCACTTTTTCACCTCTCTCGCTGAGAAAACGCTTTTTTGGTCTCTACATTGAAAACTCATGAAACTCAAAATTTAGACTTTGTTCCAGCTTCAAACCACCAGAACTACTGCATCTCAGCATTTCTATGCTGTTCCAAAGCTATAAGGCTGAAAATTGAACGCAGTGCTGAAAATTCACATATTGTCACTTTTTCACCTCTCTCGCTGAGAAAACGCTTTTTTGGTCTCTACATTCAAAACTCATGAAACTCAAAATTTAGACTTTGTTCCAGCTTCAAACCACCAGAACTACTGCATCTCAGCATTTCTATGCTGTTCCAAAGCTTAAGGCTGAAAATTGAACGCAGTGCTGAAAATTCACATATTGTCACTTTTTCACCTCTCTCGCTGAGAAAACGCTTTTTTGGTCTCTAACATTGAAAACTCATGAAACTCAAAAATTTAGACTTTGTTCCAGCTTCAAACCACCAGAACTACTGCATCTCAGCATTTCTATGCTGTTCCAAAGCTAGTAAGGCTGAAAATTGAACGCAGTGCTGAAAATTCACATATTGTCACTTTTTCACCTCTCTCGCTGAGAAAACGCTTTTTTGGTCTCTAACATTCAAAACTCATGAAACTCAAAATTTAGACTTTGTTCCAGCTTCAAACCACCAGAACTACTGCATCTCAGCATTTCTATGCTGTTCCAAAGCTATAAGGCTGAAAATGAACGCAGTGCTGAAAATTCACATATTGTCACTTTTTCACCTCTCTCGCTGAGAAAACGCTTTTTTGGTCTCTAACATTCAAAACTCATGAAACTCAAAATTTAGACTTTGTTCCAGCTTCAAACCACCAGAACTACTGCATCTCAGCATTTCTATGCTGTTCCAAAGCTATAAGGCTGAAAATGAACGCAGTGCTGAAAATTCACACATTGTCACTTTTTCATCTCTCGCTGAGAAAACGCTTTTTTGGTCTCTAACATTCAAAACTCATGAAACTCAAAATTTAGACTTTGTTCCAGCTTCAAACCACCAGAACTACTGCATATCAGCATTTCTATGCTGTTCCAAAGCTATAAGGCTGAAAATTGAACGCAGTGCTGAAAATTCACATATTGTCACTTTTTCACCTCTCTCGCTGAGAAAACGCTTTTTTGGTCTCTACATTCAAAACTCATGAAACTCAAAATTTAGACTTTGTTCCAGCTTCAAACCACCAGAACTACTGCATCTCAGCATTTCTATGCTGTTCCAAAGCTATAAGGCTGAAAATTGAACGCAGTGCTGAAAATTCACATATTGTCACTTTTTCACCTGTTCTCGCTGAGAAAACGCTTTTTTGGTCTCTACATTGAAAACTCATGAAACTCAAAATTTAGACTTTGTTCCAGCTTCAAACCACCAGAACTACTGCATCTCAGCATTTCTATGCTGTTCCAAAGCTATAAGGCTGAAAATTGAACGCAGTGCTGAAAATTCACATATTGTCACTTTTTCACCTCTCTCGCTGAGAAAACGCTTTTTTGGTCTCTAATTCAAAACTCATGAAACTCAAAATTTAGACTTTGTTCCAGCTTCAAACCACCAGAACTACTGCATCTCAGCATTTCTATGCTGTTCCAAAGCTTAAGGCTGAAAGTGAACGCAGTGCTGAAAATTCACATATTGTCACTTTTTCACCTCTCTCGCTGAGAAAACGCTTTTTTGGTCTCTAACATTCAAAACTCATGAAACTCAAAATTTAGACTTTGTTCCAGCTTCAAACCACCAGAACTACTGCATCTCAGCATTTCTATGCTGTTCCAAAGCTATAAGGCTGAAAATTGAACGCAGTGCTGAAAATTCACATATTGTCACTTTTTCTCCACGAGAAAACGCTTTTTTGGTCTCTACATTCAAAACTCATGAAACTCAAAATTTAGACTTTGTTCCAGCTTCAAACCACCAGAACTACTGCATCTCAGCATTTCTATGCTGTTCCAAAGCTATAAGGCTGAAAGTGAACGCAGTGCTGAAAATTCACATATTGTCACTTTTTCACCTCTCTCGCTGAGAAAACGCTTTTTTGGTCTCTAACATTCAAAACTCATGAAACTCAAAATTTAGACTTTGTTCCAGCTTCAAACCACCAGAACTACTGCATCTCAGCATTTCTATGCTGTTCCAAAGCTATAAGGCTGAAATGAACGCAGTGCTGAAAATTCACATATTGTCACTTTTTCACCTCTCTCGCTGAGAAAACGCTTTTTTGGTCTCTACATTCAAAACTCATGAAACTCAAAATTTAGACTTTGTTCCAGCTTCAAACCACCAGAACTACTGCATCTCAGCATTTCTATGCTGTTCCAAAGCTATAAGGCTGAAAATGAACGCAGTGCTGAAAATTCACATATTGTCACTTTTTCACCTCTCTCTCTGAGAAAACGCTTTTTTGGTCTCTAACATTCAAAACTCATGAAACTCAAAATTTAGACTTTGTTCCAGCTTCAAACCACCAGAACTACTGCATCTCAGCATTTCTATGCTGTTCCAAAGCTTAAGGCTGAAAATTGAACGCAGTGCTGAAAATTCACATATTGTCACTTTTTCACCTCTCTCGCTGAGAAAACGCTTTTTTGGTCTCTAACATTCAAAACTCATGAAACTCAAAATTTAGACTTTGTTCCAGCTTCAAACCACCAGAACTACTGCATCTCAGCATTTCTATGCTGTTCCAAAGCTATAAGGCTGAAAATGAACGCAGTGCTGAAAATTCACATATTGTCACTTTTTCACCTCTCTCGCTGAGAAAACGCTTTTTTGGTCTCTAACATTCAAAACTCATGAAACTCAAAATTTAGACTTTGTTCCAGCTTCAAACCACCAGAACTACTGCATCTCAGCATTTCTATGCTGTTCCAAAGCTATAAGGCTGAAAATGAACGCAGTGCTGAAAATTCACATATTGTCACTTTTTCACCTCTCTCGCTGAGAAAACGCTTTTTTGGTCTCTAACATTCAAAACTCATGAAACTCAAAATTTAGACTTTGTTCCAGCTTCAAACCACCAGAACTACTGCATCTCATCTCAGCATTTCTATGCTGTTCCAAAGCTTAAGGCTGAAAATGAACGCAGTGCTGAAAATTCACATATTGTCACTTTTTCATCTCTCGCTGAGAAAACGCTTTTTTGGTCTCTACATTCAAAACTCATGAAACTCAAAATTTAGACTTTGTTCCAGCTTCAAACCACCAGAACTACTGCATCTCAGCATTTCTATGCTGTTCCAAAGCTATAAGGCTGAAAATTGAACGCAGTGCTGAAAATTCACATATTGTCACTTTTTCACCTCTCTCGCTGAGAAAACGCTTTTTTGGTCTCTAACATTCAAAACTCATGAAACTCAAAATTTAGACTTTGTTCCAGCTTCAAACCACCAGAACTACTGCATCTCAGCATTTCTATGCTGTTCCAAAGCTTAAGGCTGAAAATTGAACGCAGTGCTGAAAATTCACATATTGTCACTTTTTCACTCTCTCGCTGAGAAAACGCTTTTTTGGTCTCTAACATTGAAAACTCATGAAACTCAAAATTTAGACTTTGTTCCAGCTTCAAACCACCAGAACTACTGCATCTCAGCATTTCTATGCTGTTCCAAAGCTATAAGGCTGAAAATGAACGCAGTGCTGAAAATTCACATATTGTCACTTTTTCACCTCTCTCGCTGAGAAAACGCTTTTTTGGTCTCTACATTAAAACTCATGAAACTCAAAATTTAGACTTTGTTCCAGCTTCAAACCACCAGAACTACTGCATCTCAGCATTTCTATGCTGTTCCAAAGCTATAAGGCTGAAAATTGAACGCAGTGCTGAAAATTCACATATTGTCACTTTTTCACCTCTCTCGCTGAGAAAACGCTTTTTTGGTCTCTACATTCAAAACTCATGAAACTCAAAATTTAGACTTTGTTCCAGCTTCAAACCACCAGAACTACTGCATCTCAGCATTTCTATGCTGTTCCAAAGCTATAAGGCTGAAAATTGAACGCAGTGCTGAAAATTCACATATTGTCACTTTTTCACCTCTCTCGCTGAGAAAACGCTTTTTTGGTCTCTAATTCAAAACTCATGAAACTCAAAATTTAGACTTTGTTCCAGCTTCAAACCACCAGAACTACTGCATCTCAGCATTTCTATGCTGTTCCAAAGCTTAAGGCTGAAATGAACGCAGTGCTGAAAATTCACATATTGTCACTTTTTCATCTCTCGCTGAGAAAACGCTTTTTTGGTCTCTAACATTGAAAACTCATGAAACTCAAAATTTAGACTTTGTTCCAGCTTCAAACCACC
>NC_040238.1:31209697-31230579 GCF_001444195.1 Xiphophorus couchianus
ATTTAGACTTGGTTCCAGCTTCAAACCACCAGAATACTGCATCATAAGCATTTCTATGCTGTTCCAAAGCTAATAAGGCTGAATATTGAGTGTAAGTGCTGAAAATTCACATATTAGTCACTTTTTCAACTTCTCTCGCTGAGAAAACGCTTTTTGGTCTCTAACATTCAAAAACCTATGAACTTCAAAATTTAGACTTGGTTCCAGCTTCAACCACCAGAACTACTGCATCTAAGCATTTCTATGCTGTTCCAAAGCTAATAAGGCTGAAATATTGAGTGTAGTGCTGAAAATTCACATATTGTCACTTTTCACTTCTCTCGCTGAGAAAACGCTTTTTTGGTCTGCTAACATTCAAAACTCATGAAACTCAAAATTTAGACTTGGTTCCAGCTTCAAACCACCAGAACTACTGCATCTCAACATTTCTATGCTGTTCCAAAGCTAATAAGGCTGAATATTGAGTGTAGTGCTGAAAATTCACATATTGTCACTTTTTCACTTCTCTCGCTGAGAAAACGCTTTTTTGGTCTCTAACATTCAAAACTCATGAAACTCAAAATTTAGACTTGGTTCCAGCTTCAAACCACCAGAACTACTGCATCTAAGCATTTCTATGCTGTTCCAAAGCTAATAAGGCTGAATATTGAGTGTAGTGCTGAAAATTCACATATTGTCACTTTTTCACTTCTCTCGCTGAGAAAAGGTCTCTAACATTCAAAACTCATGAAACTCAAAATTTAGACTTGGTTCCAGCTTCAAACCACCAGAACTACTGCATCTAAGCATTTCTATGCTGTTCCAAAGCTAATAAGGCTGAATATTGAGTGTAGTGCTGAAAATTCACATATTGTCACTTTTTCACTTCTCTCGCTGAGAAAACGCTTTTTTGGTCTCTAACATTCAAAACTCATGAAACTCAAAATTTAGACTTGGTTCCAGCTTCAAACCACCAGAACTACTGCATCTAAGCATTTCTATGCTGTTCCAAAGCTAATAAGGCTGAATATTGAGTGTAGTGCTGAAAATTCACATATTGTCACTTTTTCACTTCTCTCGCTGAGAAAACGCTTTTTTGGTCTCTAACATTCAAAACTCATGAAACTCAAAATTTAGACTTGGTTCCAGCTTCAAACCACCAGAACTACTGCATCTAAGCATTTCTATGCTGTTCCAAAGCTAATAAGGCTGAATATTGAGTGTAGTGCTGAAAATTCACATATTGTCACTTTTTCACTTCTCTCGCTGAGAAAACGCTTTTTTGGTCTCTAACATTCAAAACTCATGAAACTCAAAATTTAGACTTGGTTCCAGCTTCAAACCACCAGAACTACTGCATCTAAGCATTTCTATGCTGTTCCAAAGCTAATAAGGCTGAATATTGAGTGTAGTGCTGAAAATTCACATATTGTCACTTTTTCACTTCTCTCGCTGAGAAAACGCTTTTTTGGTCTCTAACATTCAAAACTCATGAAACTCAAAATTTAGACTTGGTTCCAGCTTCAAACCACCAGAACTACTGCATCTAAGCATTTCTATGCTGTTCCAAAGCTAATAAGGCTGAATATTGAGTGTAGTGCTGAAAATTCACATATTGTCACTTTTTCACTTCTCTCGCTGAGAAAACGCTTTTTTGGTCTCTAACATTCAAAACTCATGAAACTCAAAATTTAGACTTGGTTCCAGCTTCAAACCACCAGAACTACTGCATCTAAGCATTTCTATGCTGTTCCAAAGCTAATAAGGCTGAATATTGAGTGTAGTGCTGAAAATTCACATATTGTCACTTTTTCACTTCTCTCGCTGAGAAAACGCTTTTTTGGTCTCTAACATTCAAAACTCATGAAACTCAAAATTTAGACTTGGTTCCAGCTTCAAACCACCAGAACTACTGCATCTAAGCATTTCTATGCTGTTCCAAAGCTAATAAGGCTGAATATTGAGTGTAGTGCTGAAAATTCACATATTGTCACTTTTTCACTTCTCTCGCTGAGAAAACGCTTTTTTGGTCTCTAACATTCAAAACTCATGAAACTCAAAATTTAGACTTGGTTCCAGCTTCAAACCACCAGAACTACTGCATCTAAGCATTTCTATGCTGTTCCAAAGCTAATAAGGCTGAATATTGAGTGTAGTGCTGAAAATTCACATATTGTCACTTTTTCACTTCTCTCGCTGAGAAAACGCTTTTTTGGTCTCTAACATTCAAAACTCATGAAACTCAAAATTTAGACTTGGTTCCAGCTTCAAACCACCAGAACTACTGCATCTAAGCATTTCTATGCTGTTCCAAAGCTAATAAGGCTGAATATTGAGTGTAGTGCTGAAAATTCACATATTGTCACTTTTTCACTTCTCTCGCTGAGAAAACGCTTTTTTGGTCTCTAACATTCAAAACTCATGAAACTCAAAATTTAGACTTGGTTCCAGCTTCAAACCACCAGAACTACTGCATCTAAGCATTTCTATGCTGTTCCAAAGCTAATAAGGCTGAATATTGAGTGTAGTGCTGAAAATTCACATATTGTCACTTTTTCACTTCTCTCGCTGAGAAAACGCTTTTTTGGTCTCTAACATTCAAAACTCATGAAACTCAAAATTTAGACTTGGTTCCAGCTTCAAACCACCAGAACTACTGCATCTAAGCATTTCTATGCTGTTCCAAAGCTAATAAGGCTGAATATTGAGTGTAGTGCTGAAAATTCACATATTGTCACTTTTTCACTTCTCTCGCTGAGAAAACGCTTTTTTGGTCTCTAACATTCAAAACTCATGAAACTCAAAATTTAGACTTGGTTCCAGCTTCAAACCACCAGAACTACTGCATCTAAGCATTTCTATGCTGTTCCAAAGCTAATAAGGCTGAATATTGAGTGTAGTGCTGAAAATTCACATATTGTCACTTTTTCACTTCTCTCGCTGAGAAAACGCTTTTTTGGTCTCTAACATTCAAAACTCATGAAACTCAAAATTTAGACTTGGTTCCAGCTTCAAACCACCAGAACTACTGCATCTAAGCATTTCTATGCTGTTCCAAAGCTAATAAGGCTGAATATTGAGTGTAGTGCTGAAAATTCACATATTGTCACTTTTTCACTTCTCTCGCTGAGAAAACGCTTTTTTGGTCTCTAACATTCAAAACTCATGAAACTCAAAATTTAGACTTGGTTCCAGCTTCAAACCACCAGAACTACTGCATCTAAGCATTTCTATGCTGTTCCAAAGCTAATAAGGCTGAATATTGAGTGTAGTGCTGAAAATTCACATATTGTCACTTTTTCACTTCTCTCGCTGAGAAAACGCTTTTTTGGTCTCTAACATTCAAAACTCATGAAACTCAAAATTTAGACTTGGTTCCAGCTTCAAACCACCAGAACTACTGCATCTAAGCATTTCTATGCTGTTCCAAAGCTAATAAGGCTGAATATTGAGTGTAGTGCTGAAAATTCACATATTGTCACTTTTTCACTTCTCTCGCTGAGAAAACGCTTTTTTGGTCTCTAACATTCAAAACTCATGAAACTCAAAATTTAGACTTGGTTCCAGCTTCAAACCACCAGAACTACTGCATCTAAGCATTTCTATGCTGTTCCAAAGCTAATAAGGCTGAATATTGAGTGTAGTGCTGAAAATTCACATATTGTCACTTTTTCACTTCTCTCGCTGAGAAAACGCTTTTTTGGTCTCTAACATTCAAAACTCATGAAACTCAAAATTTAGACTTGGTTCCAGCTTCAAACCACCAGAACTACTGCATCTAAGCATTTCTATGCTGTTCCAAAGCTAATAAGGCTGAATATTGAGTGTAGTGCTGAAAATTCACATATTGTCACTTTTTCACTTCTCTCGCTGAGAAAAGGTCTCTAACATTCAAAACTCATGAAACTCAAAATTTAGACTTGGTTCCAGCTTCAAACCACCAGAACTACTGCATCTAAGCATTTCTATGCTGTTCCAAAGCTAATAAGGCTGAATATTGAGTGTAGTGCTGAAAATTCACATATTGTCACTTTTTCACTTCTCTCGCTGAGAAAACGCTTTTTTGGTCTCTAACATTCAAAACTCATGAAACTCAAAATTTAGACTTGGTTCCAGCTTCAAACCACCAGAACTACTGCATCTAAGCATTTCTATGCTGTTCCAAAGCTAATAAGGCTGAATATTGAGTGTAGTGCTGAAAATTCACATATTGTCACTTTTTCACTTCTCTCGCTGAGAAAACGCTTTTTTGGTCTCTAACATTCAAAACTCATGAAACTCAAAATTTAGACTTGGTTCCAGCTTCAAACCACCAGAACTACTGCATCTAAGCATTTCTATGCTGTTCCAAAGCTAATAAGGCTGAATATTGAGTGTAGTGCTGAAAATTCACATATTGTCACTTTTTCACTTCTCTCGCTGAGAAAACGCTTTTTTGGTCTCTAACATTCAAAACTCATGAAACTCAAAATTTAGACTTGGTTCCAGCTTCAAACCACCAGAACTACTGCATCTAAGCATTTCTATGCTGTTCCAAAGCTAATAAGGCTGAATATTGAGTGTAGTGCTGAAAATTCACATATTGTCACTTTTTCACTTCTCTCGCTGAGAAAACGCTTTTTTGGTCTCTAACATTCAAAACTCATGAAACTCAAAATTTAGACTTGGTTCCAGCTTCAAACCACCAGAACTACTGCATCTAAGCATTTCTATGCTGTTCCAAAGCTAATAAGGCTGAATATTGAGTGTAGTGCTGAAAATTCACATATTGTCACTTTTTCACTTCTCTCGCTGAGAAAACGCTTTTTTGGTCTCTAACATTCAAAACTCATGAAACTCAAAATTTAGACTTGGTTCCAGCTTCAAACCACCAGAACTACTGCATCTAAGCATTTCTATGCTGTTCCAAAGCTAATAAGGCTGAATATTGAGTGTAGTGCTGAAAATTCACATATTGTCACTTTTTCACTTCTCTCGCTGAGAAAACGCTTTTTTGGTCTCTAACATTCAAAACTCATGAAACTCAAAATTTAGACTTGGTTCCAGCTTCAAACCACCAGAACTACTGCATCTAAGCATTTCTATGCTGTTCCAAAGCTAATAAGGCTGAATATTGAGTGTAGTGCTGAAAATTCACATATTGTCACTTTTTCACTTCTCTCGCTGAGAAAACGCTTTTTTGGTCTCTAACATTCAAAACTCATGAAACTCAAAATTTAGACTTGGTTCCAGCTTCAAACCACCAGAACTACTGCATCTAAGCATTTCTATGCTGTTCCAAAGCTAATAAGGCTGAATATTGAGTGTAGTGCTGAAAATTCACATATTGTCACTTTTTCACTTCTCTCGCTGAGAAAACGCTTTTTTGGTCTCTAACATTCAAAACTCATGAAACTCAAAATTTAGACTTGGTTCCAGCTTCAAACCACCAGAACTACTGCATCTAAGCATTTCTATGCTGTTCCAAAGCTAATAAGGCTGAATATTGAGTGTAGTGCTGAAAATTCACATATTGTCACTTTTTCACTTCTCTCGCTGAGAAAACGCTTTTTTGGTCTCTAACATTCAAAACTCATGAAACTCAAAATTTAGACTTGGTTCCAGCTTCAAACCACCAGAACTACTGCATCTAAGCATTTCTATGCTGTTCCAAAGCTAATAAGGCTGAATATTGAGTGTAGTGCTGAAAATTCACATATTGTCACTTTTTCACTTCTCTCGCTGAGAAAACGCTTTTTTGGTCTCTAACATTCAAAACTCATGAAACTCAAAATTTAGACTTGGTTCCAGCTTCAAACCACCAGAACTACTGCATCTAAGCATTTCTATGCTGTTCCAAAGCTAATAAGGCTGAATATTGAGTGTAGTGCTGAAAATTCACATATTGTCACTTTTTCACTTCTCTCGCTGAGAAAACGCTTTTTTGGTCTCTAACATTCAAAACTCATGAAACTCAAAATTTAGACTTGGTTCCAGCTTCAAACCACCAGAACTACTGCATCTAAGCATTTCTATGCTGTTCCAAAGCTAATAAGGCTGAATATTGAGTGTAGTGCTGAAAATTCACATATTGTCACTTTTTCACTTCTCTCGCTGAGAAAACGCTTTTTTGGTCTCTAACATTCAAAACTCATGAAACTCAAAATTTAGACTTGGTTCCAGCTTCAAACCACCAGAACTACTGCATCTAAGCATTTCTATGCTGTTCCAAAGCTAATAAGGCTGAATATTGAGTGTAGTGCTGAAAATTCACATATTGTCACTTTTTCACTTCTCTCGCTGAGAAAACGCTTTTTTGGTCTCTAACATTCAAAACTCATGAAACTCAAAATTTAGACTTGGTTCCAGCTTCAAACCACCAGAACTACTGCATCTAAGCATTTCTATGCTGTTCCAAAGCTAATAAGGCTGAATATTGAGTGTAGTGCTGAAAATTCACATATTGTCACTTTTTCACTTCTCTCGCTGAGAAAACGCTTTTTTGGTCTCTAACATTCAAAACTCATGAAACTCAAAATTTAGACTTGGTTCCAGCTTCAAACCACCAGAACTACTGCATCTAAGCATTTCTATGCTGTTCCAAAGCTAATAAGGCTGAATATTGAGTGTAGTGCTGAAAATTCACATATTGTCACTTTTTCACTTCTCTCGCTGAGAAAACGCTTTTTTGGTCTCTAACATTCAAAACTCATGAAACTCAAAATTTAGACTTGGTTCCAGCTTCAAACCACCAGAACTACTGCATCTAAGCATTTCTATGCTGTTCCAAAGCTAATAAGGCTGAATATTGAGTGTAGTGCTGAAAATTCACATATTGTCACTTTTTCACTTCTCTCGCTGAGAAAACGCTTTTTTGGTCTCTAACATTCAAAACTCATGAAACTCAAAATTTAGACTTGGTTCCAGCTTCAAACCACCAGAACTACTGCATCTCAACATTTCTATGCTGTTCCAAAGCTAATAAGGCTGAATATTGAGTGTAGTGCTGAAAATTCACATATTGTCACTTTTTCACTTCTCTCGCTGAGAAAACGCTTTTTTGGTCTCTAACATTCAAAACTCATGAAACTCAAAATTTAGACTTGGTTCCAGCTTCAAACCACCAGAACTACTGCATCTAAGCATTTCTATGCTGTTCCAAAGCTAATAAGGCTGAATATTGAGTGTAGTGCTGAAAATTCACATATTGTCACTTTTTCACTTCTCTCGCTGAGAAAACGCTTTTTTGGTCTCTAACATTCAAAACTCATGAAACTCAAAATTTAGACTTGGTTCCAGCTTCAAACCACCAGAACTACTGCATCTAAGCATTTCTATGCTGTTCCAAAGCTAATAAGGCTGAATATTGAGTGTAGTGCTGAAAATTCACATATTGTCACTTTTTCACTTCTCTCGCTGAGAAAACGCTTTTTTGGTCTCTAACATTCAAAACTCATGAAACTCAAAATTTAGACTTGGTTCCAGCTTCAAACCACCAGAACTACTGCATCTAAGCATTTCTATGCTGTTCCAAAGCTAATAAGGCTGAATATTGAGTGTAGTGCTGAAAATTCACATATTGTCACTTTTTCACTTCTCTCGCTGAGAAAACGCTTTTTTGGTCTCTAACATTCAAAACTCATGAAACTCAAAATTTAGACTTGGTTCCAGCTTCAAACCACCAGAACTACTGCATCTAAGCATTTCTATGCTGTTCCAAAGCTAATAAGGCTGAATATTGAGTGTAGTGCTGAAAATTCACATATTGTCACTTTTTCACTTCTCTCGCTGAGAAAACGCTTTTTTGGTCTCTAACATTCAAAACTCATGAAACTCAAAATTTAGACTTGGTTCCAGCTTCAAACCACCAGAACTACTGCATCTAAGCATTTCTATGCTGTTCCAAAGCTAATAAGGCTGAATATTGAGTGTAGTGCTGAAAATTCACATATTGTCACTTTTTCACTTCTCTCGCTGAGAAAACGCTTTTTTGGTCTCTAACATTCAAAACTCATGAAACTCAAAATTTAGACTTGGTTCCAGCTTCAAACCACCAGAACTACTGCATCTAAGCATTTCTATGCTGTTCCAAAGCTAATAAGGCTGAATATTGAGTGTAGTGCTGAAAATTCACATATTGTCACTTTTTCACTTCTCTCGCTGAGAAAACGCTTTTTTGGTCTCTAACATTCAAAACTCATGAAACTCAAAATTTAGACTTGGTTCCAGCTTCAAACCACCAGAACTACTGCATCTAAGCATTTCTATGCTGTTCCAAAGCTAATAAGGCTGAATATTGAGTGTAGTGCTGAAAATTCACATATTGTCACTTTTTCACTTCTCTCGCTGAGAAAACGCTTTTTTGGTCTCTAACATTCAAAACTCATGAAACTCAAAATTTAGACTTGGTTCCAGCTTCAAACCACCAGAACTACTGCATCTAAGCATTTCTATGCTGTTCCAAAGCTAATAAGGCTGAATATTGAGTGTAGTGCTGAAAATTCACATATTGTCACTTTTTCACTTCTCTCGCTGAGAAAACGCTTTTTTGGTCTCTAACATTCAAAACTCATGAAACTCAAAATTTAGACTTGGTTCCAGCTTCAAACCACCAGAACTACTGCATCTAAGCATTTCTATGCTGTTCCAAAGCTAATAAGGCTGAATATTGAGTGTAGTGCTGAAAATTCACATATTGTCACTTTTTCACTTCTCTCGCTGAGAAAACGCTTTTTTGGTCTCTAACATTCAAAACTCATGAAACTCAAAATTTAGACTTGGTTCCAGCTTCAAACCACCAGAACTACTGCATCTAAGCATTTCTATGCTGTTCCAAAGCTAATAAGGCTGAATATTGAGTGTAGTGCTGAAAATTCACATATTGTCACTTTTTCACTTCTCTCGCTGAGAAAACGCTTTTTTGGTCTCTAACATTCAAAACTCATGAAACTCAAAATTTAGACTTGGTTCCAGCTTCAAACCACCAGAACTACTGCATCTAAGCATTTCTATGCTGTTCCAAAGCTAATAAGGCTGAATATTGAGTGTAGTGCTGAAAATTCACATATTGTCACTTTTTCACTTCTCTCGCTGAGAAAACGCTTTTTTGGTCTCTAACATTCAAAACTCATGAAACTCAAAATTTAGACTTGGTTCCAGCTTCAAACCACCAGAACTACTGCATCTAAGCATTTCTATGCTGTTCCAAAGCTAATAAGGCTGAATATTGAGTGTAGTGCTGAAAATTCACATATTGTCACTTTTTCACTTCTCTCGCTGAGAAAACGCTTTTTTGGTCTCTAACATTCAAAACTCATGAAACTCAAAATTTAGACTTGGTTCCAGCTTCAAACCACCAGAACTACTGCATCTAAGCATTTCTATGCTGTTCCAAAGCTAATAAGGCTGAATATTG
Organism: Xiphophorus couchianus; assembly: GCF_001444195.1. NCBI lineage: Eukaryota > Metazoa > Chordata > Actinopteri > Cyprinodontiformes > Poeciliidae > Xiphophorus > Xiphophorus couchianus. The sequence continues at coordinate 31,219,071 of NC_040238.1, forward strand.
AGTGTAGTGCTGAAAATTCACATATTGTCACTTTTTCACTTCTCTCGCTGAGAAAACGCTTTTTTGGTCTCTAACATTCAAAACTCATGAAACTCAAAATTTAGACTTGGTTCCAGCTTCAAACCACCAGAACTACTGCATCTAAGCATTTCTATGCTGTTCCAAAGCTAATAAGGCTGAATATTGAGTGTAGTGCTGAAAATTCACATATTGTCACTTTTTCACTTCTCTCGCTGAGAAAACGCTTTTTTGGTCTCTAACATTCAAAACTCATGAAACTCAAAATTTAGACTTGGTTCCAGCTTCAAACCACCAGAACTACTGCATCTAAGCATTTCTATGCTGTTCCAAAGCTAATAAGGCTGAATATTGAGTGTAGTGCTGAAAATTCACATATTGTCACTTTTTCACTTCTCTCGCTGAGAAAACGCTTTTTTGGTCTCTAACATTCAAAACTCATGAAACTCAAAATTTAGACTTGGTTCCAGCTTCAAACCACCAGAACTACTGCATCTAAGCATTTCTATGCTGTTCCAAAGCTAATAAGGCTGAATATTGAGTGTAGTGCTGAAAATTCACATATTGTCACTTTTTCACTTCTCTCGCTGAGAAAACGCTTTTTTGGTCTCTAACATTCAAAACTCATGAAACTCAAAATTTAGACTTGGTTCCAGCTTCAAACCACCAGAACTACTGCATCTAAGCATTTCTATGCTGTTCCAAAGCTAATAAGGCTGAATATTGAGTGTAGTGCTGAAAATTCACATATTGTCACTTTTTCACTTCTCTCGCTGAGAAAACGCTTTTTTGGTCTCTAACATTCAAAACTCATGAAACTCAAAATTTAGACTTGGTTCCAGCTTCAAACCACCAGAACTACTGCATCTAAGCATTTCTATGCTGTTCCAAAGCTAATAAGGCTGAATATTGAGTGTAGTGCTGAAAATTCACATATTGTCACTTTTTCACTTCTCTCGCTGAGAAAACGCTTTTTTGGTCTCTAACATTCAAAACTCATGAAACTCAAAATTTAGACTTGGTTCCAGCTTCAAACCACCAGAACTACTGCATCTAAGCATTTCTATGCTGTTCCAAAGCTAATAAGGCTGAATATTGAGTGTAGTGCTGAAAATTCACATATTGTCACTTTTTCACTTCTCTCGCTGAGAAAACGCTTTTTTGGTCTCTAACATTCAAAACTCATGAAACTCAAAATTTAGACTTGGTTCCAGCTTCAAACCACCAGAACTACTGCATCTAAGCATTTCTATGCTGTTCCAAAGCTAATAAGGCTGAATATTGAGTGTAGTGCTGAAAATTCACATATTGTCACTTTTTCACTTCTCTCGCTGAGAAAACGCTTTTTTGGTCTCTAACATTCAAAACTCATGAAACTCAAAATTTAGACTTGGTTCCAGCTTCAAACCACCAGAACTACTGCATCTAAGCATTTCTATGCTGTTCCAAAGCTAATAAGGCTGAATATTGAGTGTAGTGCTGAAAATTCACATATTGTCACTTTTTCACTTCTCTCGCTGAGAAAACGCTTTTTTGGTCTCTAACATTCAAAACTCATGAAACTCAAAATTTAGACTTGGTTCCAGCTTCAAACCACCAGAACTACTGCATCTAAGCATTTCTATGCTGTTCCAAAGCTAATAAGGCTGAATATTGAGTGTAGTGCTGAAAATTCACATATTGTCACTTTTTCACTTCTCTCGCTGAGAAAACGCTTTTTTGGTCTCTAACATTCAAAACTCATGAAACTCAAAATTTAGACTTGGTTCCAGCTTCAAACCACCAGAACTACTGCATCTAAGCATTTCTATGCTGTTCCAAAGCTAATAAGGCTGAATATTGAGTGTAGTGCTGAAAATTCACATATTGTCACTTTTTCACTTCTCTCGCTGAGAAAACGCTTTTTTGGTCTCTAACATTCAAAACTCATGAAACTCAAAATTTAGACTTGGTTCCAGCTTCAAACCACCAGAACTACTGCATCTAAGCATTTCTATGCTGTTCCAAAGCTAATAAGGCTGAATATTGAGTGTAGTGCTGAAAATTCACATATTGTCACTTTTTCACTTCTCTCGCTGAGAAAACGCTTTTTTGGTCTCTAACATTCAAAACTCATGAAACTCAAAATTTAGACTTGGTTCCAGCTTCAAACCACCAGAACTACTGCATCTAAGCATTTCTATGCTGTTCCAAAGCTAATAAGGCTGAATATTGAGTGTAGTGCTGAAAATTCACATATTGTCACTTTTTCACTTCTCTCGCTGAGAAAACGCTTTTTTGGTCTCTAACATTCAAAACTCATGAAACTCAAAATTTAGACTTGGTTCCAGCTTCAAACCACCAGAACTACTGCATCTAAGCATTTCTATGCTGTTCCAAAGCTAATAAGGCTGAATATTGAGTGTAGTGCTGAAAATTCACATATTGTCACTTTTTCACTTCTCTCGCTGAGAAAACGCTTTTTTGGTCTCTAACATTCAAAACTCATGAAACTCAAAATTTAGACTTGGTTCCAGCTTCAAACCACCAGAACTACTGCATCTCAACATTTCTATGCTGTTCCAAAGCTAATAAGGCTGAATATTGAGTGTAGTGCTGAAAATTCACATATTGTCACTTTTTCACTTCTCTCGCTGAGAAAACGCTTTTTTGGTCTCTAACATTCAAAACTCATGAAACTCAAAATTTAGACTTGGTTCCAGCTTCAAACCACCAGAACTACTGCATCTAAGCATTTCTATGCTGTTCCAAAGCTAATAAGGCTGAATATTGAGTGTAGTGCTGAAAATTCACATATTGTCACTTTTTCACTTCTCTCGCTGAGAAAACGCTTTTTTGGTCTCTAACATTCAAAACTCATGAAACTCAAAATTTAGACTTGGTTCCAGCTTCAAACCACCAGAACTACTGCATCTAAGCATTTCTATGCTGTTCCAAAGCTAATAAGGCTGAATATTGAGTGTAGTGCTGAAAATTCACATATTGTCACTTTTTCACTTCTCTCGCTGAGAAAACGCTTTTTTGGTCTCTAACATTCAAAACTCATGAAACTCAAAATTTAGACTTGGTTCCAGCTTCAAACCACCAGAACTACTGCATCTAAGCATTTCTATGCTGTTCCAAAGCTAATAAGGCTGAATATTGAGTGTAGTGCTGAAAATTCACATATTGTCACTTTTTCACTTCTCTCGCTGAGAAAACGCTTTTTTGGTCTCTAACATTCAAAACTCATGAAACTCAAAATTTAGACTTGGTTCCAGCTTCAAACCACCAGAACTACTGCATCTAAGCATTTCTATGCTGTTCCAAAGCTAATAAGGCTGAATATTGAGTGTAGTGCTGAAAATTCACATATTGTCACTTTTTCACTTCTCTCGCTGAGAAAACGCTTTTTTGGTCTCTAACATTCAAAACTCATGAAACTCAAAATTTAGACTTGGTTCCAGCTTCAAACCACCAGAACTACTGCATCTCAACATTTCTATGCTGTTCCAAAGCTAATAAGGCTGAATATTGAGTGTAGTGCTGAAAATTCACATATTGTCACTTTTTCACTTCTCTCGCTGAGAAAACGCTTTTTTGGTCTCTAACATTCAAAACTCATGAAACTCAAAATTTAGACTTGGTTCCAGCTTCAAACCACCAGAACTACTGCATCTAAGCATTTCTATGCTGTTCCAAAGCTAATAAGGCTGAATATTGAGTGTAGTGCTGAAAATTCACATATTGTCACTTTTTCACTTCTCTCGCTGAGAAAACGCTTTTTTGGTCTCTAACATTCAAAACTCATGAAACTCAAAATTTAGACTTGGTTCCAGCTTCAAACCACCAGAACTACTGCATCTAAGCATTTCTATGCTGTTCCAAAGCTAATAAGGCTGAATATTGAGTGTAGTGCTGAAAATTCACATATTGTCACTTTTTCACTTCTCTCGCTGAGAAAACGCTTTTTTGGTCTCTAACATTCAAAACTCATGAAACTCAAAATTTAGACTTGGTTCCAGCTTCAAACCACCAGAACTACTGCATCTCAACATTTCTATGCTGTTCCAAAGCTAATAAGGCTGAATATTGAGTGTAGTGCTGAAAATTCACATATTGTCACTTTTTCACTTCTCTCGCTGAGAAAACGCTTTTTTGGTCTCTAACATTCAAAACTCATGAAACTCAAAATTTAGACTTGGTTCCAGCTTCAAACCACCAGAACTACTGCATCTCAACATTTCTATGCTGTTCCAAAGCTAATAAGGCTGAATATTGAGTGTAGTGCTGAAAATTCACATATTGTCACTTTTTCACTTCTCTCGCTGAGAAAACGCTTTTTTGGTCTCTAACATTCAAAACTCATGAAACTCAAAATTTAGACTTGGTTCCAGCTTCAAACCACCAGAACTACTGCATCTAAGCATTTCTATGCTGTTCCAAAGCTAATAAGGCTGAATATTGAGTGTAGTGCTGAAAATTCACATATTGTCACTTTTTCACTTCTCTCGCTGAGAAAACGCTTTTTTGGTCTCTAACATTCAAAACTCATGAAACTCAAAATTTAGACTTGGTTCCAGCTTCAAACCACCAGAACTACTGCATCTCAACATTTCTATGCTGTTCCAAAGCTAATAAGGCTGAATATTGAGTGTAGTGCTGAAAATTCACATATTGTCACTTTTTCACTTCTCTCGCTGAGAAAACGCTTTTTTGGTCTCTAACATTCAAAACTCATGAAACTCAAAATTTAGACTTGGTTCCAGCTTCAAACCACCAGAACTACTGCATCTCAAGCATTTCTATGCTGTTCCAAAGCTAATAAGGCTGAATATTGAGTGTAGTGCTGAAAATTCACATATTGTCACTTTTTCACTTCTCTCGCTGAGAAAACGCTTTTTTGGTCTCTAACATTCAAAACTCATGAAACTCAAAATTTAGACTTGGTTCCAGCTTCAAACCACCAGAACTACTGCATCTCAACATTTCTATGCTGTTCCAAAGCTAATAAGGCTGAATATTGAGTGTAGTGCTGAAAATTCACATATTGTCACTTTTTCACTTCTCTCGCTGAGAAAACGCTTTTTTGGTCTCTAACATTCAAAACTCATGAAACTCAAAATTTAGACTTGGTTCCAGCTTCAAACCACCAGAACTACTGCATCTAAGCATTTCTATGCTGTTCCAAAGCTAATAAGGCTGAATATTGAGTGTAGTGCTGAAAATTCACATATTGTCACTTTTTCACTTCTCTCGCTGAGAAAACGCTTTTTTGGTCTCTAACATTCAAAACTCATGAAACTCAAAATTTAGACTTGGTTCCAGCTTCAAACCACCAGAACTACTGCATCTAAGCATTTCTATGCTGTTCCAAAGCTAATAAGGCTGAATATTGAGTGTAGTGCTGAAAATTCACATATTGTCACTTTTTCACTTCTCTCGCTGAGAAAACGCTTTTTTGGTCTCTAACATTCAAAACTCATGAAACTCAAAATTTAGACTTGGTTCCAGCTTCAAACCACCAGAACTACTGCATCTAAGCATTTCTATGCTGTTCCAAAGCTAATAAGGCTGAATATTGAGTGTAGTGCTGAAAATTCACATATTGTCACTTTTTCACTTCTCTCGCTGAGAAAACGCTTTTTTGGTCTCTAACATTCAAAACTCATGAAACTCAAAATTTAGACTTGGTTCCAGCTTCAAACCACCAGAACTACTGCATCTAAGCATTTCTATGCTGTTCCAAAGCTAATAAGGCTGAATATTGAGTGTAGTGCTGAAAATTCACATATTGTCACTTTTTCACTTCTCTCGCTGAGAAAACGCTTTTTTGGTCTCTAACATTCAAAACTCATGAAACTCAAAATTTAGACTTGGTTCCAGCTTCAAACCACCAGAACTACTGCATCTAAGCATTTCTATGCTGTTCCAAAGCTAATAAGGCTGAATATTGAGTGTAGTGCTGAAAATTCACATATTGTCACTTTTTCACTTCTCTCGCTGAGAAAACGCTTTTTTGGTCTCTAACATTCAAAACTCATGAAACTCAAAATTTAGACTTGGTTCCAGCTTCAAACCACCAGAACTACTGCATCTCAACATTTCTATGCTGTTCCAAAGCTAATAAGGCTGAATATTGAGTGTAGTGCTGAAAATTCACATATTGTCACTTTTTCACTTCTCTCGCTGAGAAAACGCTTTTTTGGTCTCTAACATTCAAAACTCATGAAACTCAAAATTTAGACTTGGTTCCAGCTTCAAACCACCAGAACTACTGCATCTAAGCATTTCTATGCTGTTCCAAAGCTAATAAGGCTGAATATTGAGTGTAGTGCTGAAAATTCACATATTGTCACTTTTTCACTTCTCTCGCTGAGAAAACGCTTTTTTGGTCTCTAACATTCAAAACTCATGAAACTCAAAATTTAGACTTGGTTCCAGCTTCAAACCACCAGAACTACTGCATCTCAACATTTCTATGCTGTTCCAAAGCTAATAAGGCTGAATATTGAGTGTAGTGCTGAAAATTCACATATTGTCACTTTTTCACTTCTCTCGCTGAGAAAACGCTTTTTTGGTCTCTAACATTCAAAACTCATGAAACTCAAAATTTAGACTTGGTTCCAGCTTCAAACCACCAGAACTACTGCATCTCAAGCATTTCTATGCTGTTCCAAAGCTAATAAGGCTGAATATTGAGTGTAGTGCTGAAAATTCACATATTGTCACTTTTTCACTTCTCTCGCTGAGAAAACGCTTTTTTGGTCTCTAACATTCAAAACTCATGAAACTCAAAATTTAGACTTGGTTCCAGCTTCAAACCACCAGAACTACTGCATCTCAACATTTCTATGCTGTTCCAAAGCTAATAAGGCTGAATATTGAGTGTAGTGCTGAAAATTCACATATTGTCACTTTTTCACTTCTCTCGCTGAGAAAACGCTTTTTTGGTCTCTAACATTCAAAACTCATGAAACTCAAAATTTAGACTTGGTTCCAGCTTCAAACCACCAGAACTACTGCATCTAAGCATTTCTATGCTGTTCCAAAGCTAATAAGGCTGAATATTGAGTGTAGTGCTGAAAATTCACATATTGTCACTTTTTCACTTCTCTCGCTGAGAAAACGCTTTTTTGGTCTCTAACATTCAAAACTCATGAAACTCAAAATTTAGACTTGGTTCCAGCTTCAAACCACCAGAACTACTGCATCTAAGCATTTCTATGCTGTTCCAAAGCTAATAAGGCTGAATATTGAGTGTAGTGCTGAAAATTCACATATTGTCACTTTTTCACTTCTCTCGCTGAGAAAACGCTTTTTTGGTCTCTAACATTCAAAACTCATGAAACTCAAAATTTAGACTTGGTTCCAGCTTCAAACCACCAGAACTACTGCATCTCAACATTTCTATGCTGTTCCAAAGCTAATAAGGCTGAATATTGAGTGTAGTGCTGAAAATTCACATATTGTCACTTTTTCACTTCTCTCGCTGAGAAAACGCTTTTTTGGTCTCTAACATTCAAAACTCATGAAACTCAAAATTTAGACTTGGTTCCAGCTTCAAACCACCAGAACTACTGCATCTAAGCATTTCTATGCTGTTCCAAAGCTAATAAGGCTGAATATTGAGTGTAGTGCTGAAAATTCACATATTGTCACTTTTTCACTTCTCTCGCTGAGAAAACGCTTTTTTGGTCTCTAACATTCAAAACTCATGAAACTCAAAATTTAGACTTGGTTCCAGCTTCAAACCACCAGAACTACTGCATCTAAGCATTTCTATGCTGTTCCAAAGCTAATAAGGCTGAATATTGAGTGTAGTGCTGAAAATTCACATATTGTCACTTTTTCACTTCTCTCGCTGAGAAAACGCTTTTTTGGTCTCTAACATTCAAAACTCATGAAACTCAAAATTTAGACTTGGTTCCAGCTTCAAACCACCAGAACTACTGCATCTCAACATTTCTATGCTGTTCCAAAGCTAATAAGGCTGAATATTGAGTGTAGTGCTGAAAATTCACATATTGTCACTTTTTCACTTCTCTCGCTGAGAAAACGCTTTTTTGGTCTCTAACATTCAAAACTCATGAAACTCAAAATTTAGACTTGGTTCCAGCTTCAAACCACCAGAACTACTGCATCTCAACATTTCTATGCTGTTCCAAAGCTAATAAGGCTGAATATTGAGTGTAGTGCTGAAAATTCACATATTGTCACTTTTTCACTTCTCTCGCTGAGAAAACGCTTTTTTGGTCTCTAACATTCAAAACTCATGAAACTCAAAATTTAGACTTGGTTCCAGCTTCAAACCACCAGAACTACTGCATCTAAGCATTTCTATGCTGTTCCAAAGCTAATAAGGCTGAATATTGAGTGTAGTGCTGAAAATTCACATATTGTCACTTTTTCACTTCTCTCGCTGAGAAAACGCTTTTTTGGTCTCTAACATTCAAAACTCATGAAACTCAAAATTTAGACTTGGTTCCAGCTTCAAACCACCAGAACTACTGCATCTAAGCATTTCTATGCTGTTCCAAAGCTAATAAGGCTGAATATTGAGTGTAGTGCTGAAAATTCACATATTGTCACTTTTTCACTTCTCTCGCTGAGAAAACGCTTTTTTGGTCTCTAACATTCAAAACTCATGAAACTCAAAATTTAGACTTGGTTCCAGCTTCAAACCACCAGAACTACTGCATCTAAGCATTTCTATGCTGTTCCAAAGCTAATAAGGCTGAATATTGAGTGTAGTGCTGAAAATTCACATATTGTCACTTTTTCACTTCTCTCGCTGAGAAAACGCTTTTTTGGTCTCTAACATTCAAAACTCATGAAACTCAAAATTTAGACTTGGTTCCAGCTTCAAACCACCAGAACTACTGCATCTAAGCATTTCTATGCTGTTCCAAAGCTAATAAGGCTGAATATTGAGTGTAGTGCTGAAAATTCACATATTGTCACTTTTTCACTTCTCTCGCTGAGAAAACGCTTTTTTGGTCTCTAACATTCAAAACTCATGAAACTCAAAATTTAGACTTGGTTCCAGCTTCAAACCACCAGAACTACTGCATCTCAACATTTCTATGCTGTTCCAAAGCTAATAAGGCTGAATATTGAGTGTAGTGCTGAAAATTCACATATTGTCACTTTTTCACTTCTCTCGCTGAGAAAACGCTTTTTTGGTCTCTAACATTCAAAACTCATGAAACTCAAAATTTAGACTTGGTTCCAGCTTCAAACCACCAGAACTACTGCATCTAAGCATTTCTATGCTGTTCCAAAGCTAATAAGGCTGAATATTGAGTGTAGTGCTGAAAATTCACATATTGTCACTTTTTCACTTCTCTCGCTGAGAAAACGCTTTTTTGGTCTCTAACATTCAAAACTCATGAAACTCAAAATTTAGACTTGGTTCCAGCTTCAAACCACCAGAACTACTGCATCTCAACATTTCTATGCTGTTCCAAAGCTAATAAGGCTGAATATTGAGTGTAGTGCTGAAAATTCACATATTGTCACTTTTTCACTTCTCTCGCTGAGAAAACGCTTTTTTGGTCTCTAACATTCAAAACTCATGAAACTCAAAATTTAGACTTGGTTCCAGCTTCAAACCACCAGAACTACTGCATCTCAACATTTCTATGCTGTTCCAAAGCTAATAAGGCTGAATATTGAGTGTAGTGCTGAAAATTCACATATTGTCACTTTTTCACTTCTCTCGCTGAGAAAACGCTTTTTTGGTCTCTAACATTCAAAACTCATGAAACTCAAAATTTAGACTTGGTTCCAGCTTCAAACCACCAGAACTACTGCATCTAAGCATTTCTATGCTGTTCCAAAGCTAATAAGGCTGAATATTGAGTGTAGTGCTGAAAATTCACATATTGTCACTTTTTCACTTCTCTCGCTGAGAAAACGCTTTTTTGGTCTCTAACATTCAAAACTCATGAAACTCAAAATTTAGACTTGGTTCCAGCTTCAAACCACCAGAACTACTGCATCTCAACATTTCTATGCTGTTCCAAAGCTAATAAGGCTGAATATTGAGTGTAGTGCTGAAAATTCACATATTGTCACTTTTTCACTTCTCTCGCTGAGAAAACGCTTTTTTGGTCTCTAACATTCAAAACTCATGAAACTCAAAATTTAGACTTGGTTCCAGCTTCAAACCACCAGAACTACTGCATCTAAGCATTTCTATGCTGTTCCAAAGCTAATAAGGCTGAATATTGAGTGTAGTGCTGAAAATTCACATATTGTCACTTTTTCACTTCTCTCGCTGAGAAAACGCTTTTTTGGTCTCTAACATTCAAAACTCATGAAACTCAAAATTTAGACTTGGTTCCAGCTTCAAACCACCAGAACTACTGCATCTAAGCATTTCTATGCTGTTCCAAAGCTAATAAGGCTGAATATTGAGTGTAGTGCTGAAAATTCACATATTGTCACTTTTTCACTTCTCTCGCTGAGAAAACGCTTTTTTGGTCTCTAACATTCAAAACTCATGAAACTCAAAATTTATACTTGGTTCCAGCTTCAAACCACCAGAACTACTGCATCTAAGCATTTCTATGCTGTTCCAAGCTAATAAGGCTGAATATTGAGTGTAGTGCTGAAAATTTCACATATTGTCACTTTTCACTTTCTCTCGCTGAGAAAACGCTTTTTTGGTCTGCTAACATTCAAAAGTCATGAAACTCAAAATTTAGACTTGGTTCCAGCTTCAAACCACCAGAACTACTGCATCTCAAGCATTTCTATGCTGTTCCAAAGTTAATACGGCTGGAATTGCAGCTGTAGTGCTGAAAATTCACATATTGTCACTTTTTCACTTCTCTCGCTGAGATAACGCTTTTTGGTCTCATAACATTCAAAACTCATGAACTCAAAATTTAGACTTGGTCCAGCTTCAAACACCCGAACTCACTGCATCTCAACATTTCTATGCTGTTCCAAAGCTAATACGGCTGACTATTGAGTGTAGTGCTGACAAATTCACATATTGTCACTTTTTCACTTCTCTCGCTGAGAAAACGCTTTTTGGTCGCTAACATTCAAAAGTCCATCCATCTTCTGTTCACCCCTCGTCCCTAATGGGTCGGAGGGTTGCTGGTGCCCATCTCCAGCTAGTTCCGGGCGAGAGGCGGGTTACACCCTGGACAGGTCGCCAGTCTGTCGCAGGGCAACACAGAGACATACGGACAAACAACCATGCACACACACACTCACACCTAGGGAGAATTTAGAGAAACCATTGACCTGACAGATGTTTTGGACTATGGGAGGAAGCCGGAGTACCCGGAGAGAACCCACGCATGCACAGGGAGAACATGCAAAACTCCATGCAGAAAGACCCCGGCCGGGAATCGAACCCAGGACCTTCTTGCTGCAAGGCAACAGTGCTACCAACTGTACCACTGTGCAGCCCCATTCAAAAGTCATGAAACTCAAAATTTAGACTTGGTTCCAGCTTCAAACCACCAGAACTACTGCATCTCAACATTTCTAT
>NC_040238.1:31230679-31243387 GCF_001444195.1 Xiphophorus couchianus
CACTTCTCTCGCTGAGGAAACGCTTTTTTGGTCTCTAACATTCAAAACTCATGAAACTCAAATTTAGACTTTGTTCCAGCTTCAAACCACCAGAACTACTGCATCTCAGCATTTCTATGCTGTTCCAAAGCTTATAAGGCTGAAAATTGAACGCAGTGCTGAAAATTCACATATTGTCACTTTTTCACTTCTCTCGCTGAGAAAACGCTTTTTTGGTCTCTAACATTCAAAACTCATGAAACTCAAAATTTAGACTTTGTTCCAGCTTCAAACCACCAGAACTACTGCATCTCAGCATTTCTATGCTGTTCCAAAGCTTATAAGGCTGAAAATTGAACGCAGTGCTGAAAATTCACATATTGTCACTTTTCACCTCTCTCGCTGAGAAAACGCTTTTTTGGTCTCTAACATTCAAAACTCATGAAACTCAAAATTTAGACTTTGTTCCAGCTTCAAACCACCAGAACTACTGCATCTCAGCATTTCTATGCTGTTCCAAAGCTTATAAGGCTGAAAATTGAACGCAGTGCTGAAAATTCACATATTGTCACTTTTTCACTTCTCTCGCTGAGAAAACGCTTTTTTGGTCTCTAACATTCAAAACTCATGAAACTCAAAATTTAGACTTTGTTCCAGCTTCAAACCACCAGAACTACTGCATCTCAGCATTTCTATGCTGTTCCAAAGCTTATAAGGCTGAAAATTGAACGCAGTGCTGAAAATTCACATATTGTCACTTTTTCACTTCTCTCGCTGAGAAAACGCTTTTTTGGTCTCTAACATTCAAAACTCATGAAACTCAAAATTTAGACTTTGTTCCAGCTTCAAACCACCAGAACTACTGCATCTCAGCATTTCTATGCTGTTCCAAAGCTTATAAGGCTGAAAATTGAACGCAGTGCTGAAAATTCACATATTGTCACTTTTTCACTTCTCTCGCTGAGAAAACGCTTTTTTGGTCTCTAACATTCAAAACTCATGAAACTCAAAATTTAGACTTTGTTCCAGCTTCAAACCACCAGAACTACTGCATCTCAGCATTTCTATGCTGTTCCAAAGCTTATAAGGCTGAAAATTGAACGCAGTGCTGAAAATTCACATATTGTCACTTTTTCACTTCTCTCGCTGAGAAAACGCTTTTTTGGTCTCTAACATTCAAAACTCATGAAACTCAAAATTTAGACTTTGTTCCAGCTTCAAACCACCAGAACTACTGCATCTCAGCATTTCTATGCTGTTCCAAAGCTTATAAGGCTGAAAATTGAACGCAGTGCTGAAAATTCACATATTGTCACTTTTTCACTTCTCTCGCTGAGAAAACGCTTTTTTGGTCTCTAACATTCAAAACTCATGAAACTCAAAATTTAGACTTTGTTCCAGCTTCAAACCACCAGAACTACTGCATCTCAGCATTTCTATGCTGTTCCAAAGCTTATAAGGCTGAAAATTGAACGCAGTGCTGAAAATTCACATATTGTCACTTTTTCACTTCTCTCGCTGAGAAAACGCTTTTTTGGTCTCTAACATTCAAAACTCATGAAACTCAAAATTTAGACTTTGTTCCAGCTTCAAACCACCAGAACTACTGCATCTCAGCATTTCTATGCTGTTCCAAAGCTTATAAGGCTGAAAATTGAACGCAGTGCTGAAAATTCACATATTGTCACTTTTTCACTTCTCTCGCTGAGAAAACGCTTTTTTGGTCTCTAACATTCAAAACTCATGAAACTCAAAATTTAGACTTTGTTCCAGCTTCAAACCACCAGAACTACTGCATCTCAGCATTTCTATGCTGTTCCAAAGCTTATAAGGCTGAAAATTGAACGCAGTGCTGAAAATTCACATATTGTCACTTTTTCACCTTCTCTCGCTGAGAAAACGCTTTTTTGGTCTCTAACATTCAAAACTCATGAAACTCAAAATTTAGACTTTGTTCCAGCTTCAAACCACCAGAACTACTGCATCTCAGCATTTCTATGCTGTTCCAAAGCTTATAAGGCTGAAAATTGAACGCAGTGCTGAAAATTCACATATTGTCACTTTTTCACTTCTCTCGCTGAGAAAACGCTTTTTTGGTCTCTAACATTCAAAACTCATGAAACTCAAAATTTAGACTTTGTTCCAGCTTCAAACCACCAGAACTACTGCATCTCAGCATTTCTATGCTGTTCCAAAGCTTATAAGGCTGAAAATTGAACGCAGTGCTGAAAATTCACATATTGTCACTTTTTCACTTCTCTCGCTGAGAAAACGCTTTTTTGGTCTCTAACATTCAAAACTCATGAAACTCAAAATTTAGACTTTGTTCCAGCTTCAAACCACCAGAACTACTGCATCTCAGCATTTCTATGCTGTTCCAAAGCTTATAAGGCTGAAAATTGAACGCAGTGCTGAAAATTCACATATTGTCACTTTTTCACTTCTCTCGCTGAGAAAACGCTTTTTTGGTCTCTAACATTCAAAACTCATGAAACTCAAAATTTAGACTTTGTTCCAGCTTCAAACCACCAGAACTACTGCATCTCAGCATTTCTATGCTGTTCCAAAGCTTATAAGGCTGAAAATTGAACGCAGTGCTGAAAATTCACATATTGTCACTTTTTCACTTCTCTCGCTGAGAAAACGCTTTTTTGGTCTCTAACATTCAAAACTCATGAAACTCAAAATTTAGACTTTGTTCCAGCTTCAAACCACCAGAACTACTGCATCTCAGCATTTCTATGCTGTTCCAAAGCTTATAAGGCTGAAAATTGAACGCAGTGCTGAAAATTCACATATTGTCACTTTTTCACTTCTCTCGCTGAGAAAACGCTTTTTTGGTCTCTAACATTCAAAACTCATGAAACTCAAAATTTAGACTTTGTTCCAGCTTCAAACCACCAGAACTACTGCATCTCAGCATTTCTATGCTGTTCCAAAGCTTATAAGGCTGAAAATTGAACGCAGTGCTGAAAATTCACATATTGTCACTTTTTCACTTCTCTCGCTGAGAAAACGCTTTTTTGGTCTCTAACATTCAAAACTCATGAAACTCAAAATTTAGACTTTGTTCCAGCTTCAAACCACCAGAACTACTGCATCTCAGCATTTCTATGCTGTTCCAAAGCTTATAAGGCTGAAAATTGAACGCAGTGCTGAAAATTCACATATTGTCACTTTTTCACTTCTCTCGCTGAGAAAACGCTTTTTTGGTCTCTAACATTCAAAACTCATGAAACTCAAAATTTAGACTTTGTTCCAGCTTCAAACCACCAGAACTACTGCATCTCAGCATTTCTATGCTGTTCCAAAGCTTATAAGGCTGAAAATTGAACGCAGTGCTGAAAATTCACATATTGTCACTTTTTCACTTCTCTCGCTGAGAAAACGCTTTTTTGGTCTCTAACATTCAAAACTCATGAAACTCAAAATTTAGACTTTGTTCCAGCTTCAAACCACCAGAACTACTGCATCTCAGCATTTCTATGCTGTTCCAAAGCTTATAAGGCTGAAAATTGAACGCAGTGCTGAAAATTCACATATTGTCACTTTTTCACTTCTCTCGCTGAGAAAACGCTTTTTTGGTCTCTAACATTCAAAACTCATGAAACTCAAAATTTAGACTTTGTTCCAGCTTCAAACCACCAGAACTACTGCATCTCAGCATTTCTATGCTGTTCCAAAGCTTATAAGGCTGAAAATTGAACGCAGTGCTGAAAATTCACATATTGTCACTTTTTCACTTCTCTCGCTGAGAAAACGCTTTTTTGGTCTCTAACATTCAAAACTCATGAAACTCAAAATTTAGACTTTGTTCCAGCTTCAAACCACCAGAACTACTGCATCTCAGCATTTCTATGCTGTTCCAAAGCTTATAAGGCTGAAAATTGAACGCAGTGCTGAAAATTCACATATTGTCACTTTTTCACTTCTCTCGCTGAGAAAACGCTTTTTTGGTCTCTAACATTCAAAACTCATGAAACTCAAAATTTAGACTTTGTTCCAGCTTCAAACCACCAGAACTACTGCATCTCAGCATTTCTATGCTGTTCCAAAGCTTATAAGGCTGAAAATTGAACGCAGTGCTGAAAATTCACATATTGTCACTTTTTCACTTCTCTCGCTGAGAAAACGCTTTTTTGGTCTCTAACATTCAAAACTCATGAAACTCAAAATTTAGACTTTGTTCCAGCTTCAAACCACCAGAACTACTGCATCTCAGCATTTCTATGCTGTTCCAAAGCTTATAAGGCTGAAAATTGAACGCAGTGCTGAAAATTCACATATTGTCACTTTTTCACTTCTCTCGCTGAGAAAACGCTTTTTTGGTCTCTAACATTCAAAACTCATGAAACTCAAAATTTAGACTTTGTTCCAGCTTCAAACCACCAGAACTACTGCATCTCAGCATTTCTATGCTGTTCCAAAGCTTATAAGGCTGAAAATTGAACGCAGTGCTGAAAATTCACATATTGTCACTTTTTCACTTCTCTCGCTGAGAAAACGCTTTTTTGGTCTCTAACATTCAAAACTCATGAAACTCAAAATTTAGACTTTGTTCCAGCTTCAAACCACCAGAACTACTGCATCTCAGCATTTCTATGCTGTTCCAAAGCTTATAAGGCTGAAAATTGAACGCAGTGCTGAAAATTCACATATTGTCACTTTTTCACTTCTCTCGCTGAGAAAACGCTTTTTTGGTCTCTAACATTCAAAACTCATGAAACTCAAAATTTAGACTTTGTTCCAGCTTCAAACCACCAGAACTACTGCATCTCAGCATTTCTATGCTGTTCCAAAGCTTATAAGGCTGAAAATTGAACGCAGTGCTGAAAATTCACATATTGTCACTTTTTCACTTCTCTCGCTGAGAAAACGCTTTTTTGGTCTCTAACATTCAAAACTCATGAAACTCAAAATTTAGACTTTGTTCCAGCTTCAAACCACCAGAACTACTGCATCTCAGCATTTCTATGCTGTTCCAAAGCTTATAAGGCTGAAAATTGAACGCAGTGCTGAAAATTCACATATTGTCACTTTTTCACTTCTCTCGCTGAGAAAACGCTTTTTTGGTCTCTAACATTCAAAACTCATGAAACTCAAAATTTAGACTTTGTTCCAGCTTCAAACCACCAGAACTACTGCATCTCAGCATTTCTATGCTGTTCCAAAGCTTATAAGGCTGAAAATTGAACGCAGTGCTGAAAATTCACATATTGTCACTTTTTCACTTCTCTCGCTGAGAAAACGCTTTTTTGGTCTCTAACATTCAAAACTCATGAAACTCAAAATTTAGACTTTGTTCCAGCTTCAAACCACCAGAACTACTGCATCTCAGCATTTCTATGCTGTTCCAAAGCTTATAAGGCTGAAAATTGAACGCAGTGCTGAAAATTCACATATTGTCACTTTTTCACTTCTCTCGCTGAGAAAACGCTTTTTTGGTCTCTAACATTCAAAACTCATGAAACTCAAAATTTAGACTTTGTTCCAGCTTCAAACCACCAGAACTACTGCATCTCAGCATTTCTATGCTGTTCCAAAGCTTATAAGGCTGAAAATTGAACGCAGTGCTGAAAATTCACATATTGTCACTTTTTCACTTCTCTCGCTGAGAAAACGCTTTTTTGGTCTCTAACATTCAAAACTCATGAAACTCAAAATTTAGACTTTGTTCCAGCTTCAAACCACCAGAACTACTGCATCTCAGCATTTCTATGCTGTTCCAAAGCTTATAAGGCTGAAAATTGAACGCAGTGCTGAAAATTCACATATTGTCACTTTTTCACTTCTCTCGCTGAGAAAACGCTTTTTTGGTCTCTAACATTCAAAACTCATGAAACTCAAAATTTAGACTTTGTTCCAGCTTCAAACCACCAGAACTACTGCATCTCAGCATTTCTATGCTGTTCCAAAGCTTATAAGGCTGAAAATTGAACGCAGTGCTGAAAATTCACATATTGTCACTTTTTCACTTCTCTCGCTGAGAAAACGCTTTTTTGGTCTCTAACATTCAAAACTCATGAAACTCAAAATTTAGACTTTGTTCCAGCTTCAAACCACCAGAACTACTGCATCTCAGCATTTCTATGCTGTTCCAAAGCTTATAAGGCTGAAAATTGAACGCAGTGCTGAAAATTCACATATTGTCACTTTTTCACTTCTCTCGCTGAGAAAACGCTTTTTTGGTCTCTAACATTCAAAACTCATGAAACTCAAAATTTAGACTTTGTTCCAGCTTCAAACCACCAGAACTACTGCATCTCAGCATTTCTATGCTGTTCCAAAGCTTATAAGGCTGAAAATTGAACGCAGTGCTGAAAATTCACATATTGTCACTTTTTCACTTCTCTCGCTGAGAAAACGCTTTTTTGGTCTCTAACATTCAAAACTCATGAAACTCAAAATTTAGACTTTGTTCCAGCTTCAAACCACCAGAACTACTGCATCTCAGCATTTCTATGCTGTTCCAAAGCTTATAAGGCTGAAAATTGAACGCAGTGCTGAAAATTCACATATTGTCACTTTTTCACTTCTCTCGCTGAGAAAACGCTTTTTTGGTCTCTAACATTCAAAACTCATGAAACTCAAAATTTAGACTTTGTTCCAGCTTCAAACCACCAGAACTACTGCATCTCAGCATTTCTATGCTGTTCCAAAGCTTATAAGGCTGAAAATTGAACGCAGTGCTGAAAATTCACATATTGTCACTTTTTCACTTCTCTCGCTGAGAAAACGCTTTTTTGGTCTCTAACATTCAAAACTCATGAAACTCAAAATTTAGACTTTGTTCCAGCTTCAAACCACCAGAACTACTGCATCTCAGCATTTCTATGCTGTTCCAAAGCTTATAAGGCTGAAAATTGAACGCAGTGCTGAAAATTCACATATTGTCACTTTTTCACTTCTCTCGCTGAGAAAACGCTTTTTTGGTCTCTAACATTCAAAACTCATGAAACTCAAAATTTAGACTTTGTTCCAGCTTCAAACCACCAGAACTACTGCATCTCAGCATTTCTATGCTGTTCCAAAGCTTATAAGGCTGAAAATTGAACGCAGTGCTGAAAATTCACATATTGTCACTTTTTCACTTCTCTCGCTGAGAAAACGCTTTTTTGGTCTCTAACATTCAAAACTCATGAAACTCAAAATTTAGACTTTGTTCCAGCTTCAAACCACCAGAACTACTGCATCTCAGCATTTCTATGCTGTTCCAAAGCTTATAAGGCTGAAAATTGAACGCAGTGCTGAAAATTCACATATTGTCACTTTTTCACTTCTCTCGCTGAGAAAACGCTTTTTTGGTCTCTAACATTCAAAACTCATGAAACTCAAAATTTAGACTTTGTTCCAGCTTCAAACCACCAGAACTACTGCATCTCAGCATTTCTATGCTGTTCCAAAGCTTATAAGGCTGAAAATTGAACGCAGTGCTGAAAATTCACATATTGTCACTTTTTCACTTCTCTCGCTGAGAAAACGCTTTTTTGGTCTCTAACATTCAAAACTCATGAAACTCAAAATTTAGACTTTGTTCCAGCTTCAAACCACCAGAACTACTGCATCTCAGCATTTCTATGCTGTTCCAAAGCTTATAAGGCTGAAAATTGAACGCAGTGCTGAAAATTCACATATTGTCACTTTTTCACTTCTCTCGCTGAGAAAACGCTTTTTTGGTCTCTAACATTCAAAACTCATGAAACTCAAAATTTAGACTTTGTTCCAGCTTCAAACCACCAGAACTACTGCATCTCAGCATTTCTATGCTGTTCCAAAGCTTATAAGGCTGAAAATTGAACGCAGTGCTGAAAATTCACATATTGTCACTTTTTCACTTCTCTCGCTGAGAAAACGCTTTTTTGGTCTCTAACATTCAAAACTCATGAAACTCAAAATTTAGACTTTGTTCCAGCTTCAAACCACCAGAACTACTGCATCTCAGCATTTCTATGCTGTTCCAAAGCTTATAAGGCTGAAAATTGAACGCAGTGCTGAAAATTCACATATTGTCACTTTTTCACTTCTCTCGCTGAGAAAACGCTTTTTTGGTCTCTAACATTCAAAACTCATGAAACTCAAAATTTAGACTTTGTTCCAGCTTCAAACCACCAGAACTACTGCATCTCAGCATTTCTATGCTGTTCCAAAGCTTATAAGGCTGAAAATTGAACGCAGTGCTGAAAATTCACATATTGTCACTTTTTCACTTCTCTCGCTGAGAAAACGCTTTTTTGGTCTCTAACATTCAAAACTCATGAAACTCAAAATTTAGACTTTGTTCCAGCTTCAAACCACCAGAACTACTGCATCTCAGCATTTCTATGCTGTTCCAAAGCTTATAAGGCTGAAAATTGAACGCAGTGCTGAAAATTCACATATTGTCACTTTTTCACTTCTCTCGCTGAGAAAACGCTTTTTTGGTCTCTAACATTCAAAACTCATGAAACTCAAAATTTAGACTTTGTTCCAGCTTCAAACCACCAGAACTACTGCATCTCAGCATTTCTATGCTGTTCCAAAGCTTATAAGGCTGAAAATTGAACGCAGTGCTGAAAATTCACATATTGTCACTTTTTCACTTCTCTCGCTGAGAAAACGCTTTTTTGGTCTCTAACATTCAAAACTCATGAAACTCAAAATTTAGACTTTGTTCCAGCTTCAAACCACCAGAACTACTGCATCTCAGCATTTCTATGCTGTTCCAAAGCTTATAAGGCTGAAAATTGAACGCAGTGCTGAAAATTCACATATTGTCACTTTTTCACTTCTCTCGCTGAGAAAACGCTTTTTTGGTCTCTAACATTCAAAACTCATGAAACTCAAAATTTAGACTTTGTTCCAGCTTCAAACCACCAGAACTACTGCATCTCAGCATTTCTATGCTGTTCCAAAGCTTATAAGGCTGAAAATTGAACGCAGTGCTGAAAATTCACATATTGTCACTTTTTCACTTCTCTCGCTGAGAAAACGCTTTTTTGGTCTCTAACATTCAAAACTCATGAAACTCAAAATTTAGACTTTGTTCCAGCTTCAAACCACCAGAACTACTGCATCTCAGCATTTCTATGCTGTTCCAAAGCTTATAAGGCTGAAAATTGAACGCAGTGCTGAAAATTCACATATTGTCACTTTTTCACTTCTCTCGCTGAGAAAACGCTTTTTTGGTCTCTAACATTCAAAACTCATGAAACTCAAAATTTAGACTTTGTTCCAGCTTCAAACCACCAGAACTACTGCATCTCAGCATTTCTATGCTGTTCCAAAGCTTATAAGGCTGAAAATTGAACGCAGTGCTGAAAATTCACATATTGTCACTTTTTCACTTCTCTCGCTGAGAAAACGCTTTTTTGGTCTCTAACATTCAAAACTCATGAAACTCAAAATTTAGACTTTGTTCCAGCTTCAAACCACCAGAACTACTGCATCTCAGCATTTCTATGCTGTTCCAAAGCTTATAAGGCTGAAAATTGAACGCAGTGCTGAAAATTCACATATTGTCACTTTTTCACTTCTCTCGCTGAGAAAACGCTTTTTTGGTCTCTAACATTCAAAACTCATGAAACTCAAAATTTAGACTTTGTTCCAGCTTCAAACCACCAGAACTACTGCATCTCAGCATTTCTATGCTGTTCCAAAGCTTATAAGGCTGAAAATTGAACGCAGTGCTGAAAATTCACATATTGTCACTTTTTCACTTCTCTCGCTGAGAAAACGCTTTTTTGGTCTCTAACATTCAAAACTCATGAAACTCAAAATTTAGACTTTGTTCCAGCTTCAAACCACCAGAACTACTGCATCTCAGCATTTCTATGCTGTTCCAAAGCTTATAAGGCTGAAAATTGAACGCAGTGCTGAAAATTCACATATTGTCACTTTTTCACTTCTCTCGCTGAGAAAACGCTTTTTTGGTCTCTAACATTCAAAACTCATGAAACTCAAAATTTAGACTTTGTTCCAGCTTCAAACCACCAGAACTACTGCATCTCAGCATTTCTATGCTGTTCCAAAGCTTATAAGGCTGAAAATTGAACGCAGTGCTGAAAATTCACATATTGTCACTTTTTCACTTCTCTCGCTGAGAAAACGCTTTTTTGGTCTCTAACATTCAAAACTCATGAAACTCAAAATTTAGACTTTGTTCCAGCTTCAAACCACCAGAACTACTGCATCTCAGCATTTCTATGCTGTTCCAAAGCTTATAAGGCTGAAAATTGAACGCAGTGCTGAAAATTCACATATTGTCACTTTTTCACTTCTCTCGCTGAGAAAACGCTTTTTTGGTCTCTAACATTCAAAACTCATGAAACTCAAAATTTAGACTTTGTTCCAGCTTCAAACCACCAGAACTACTGCATCTCAGCATTTCTATGCTGTTCCAAAGCTTATAAGGCTGAAAATTGAACGCAGTGCTGAAAATTCACATATTGTCACTTTTTCACTTCTCTCGCTGAGAAAACGCTTTTTTGGTCTCTAACATTCAAAACTCATGAAACTCAAAATTTAGACTTTGTTCCAGCTTCAAACCACCAGAACTACTGCATCTCAGCATTTCTATGCTGTTCCAAAGCTTATAAGGCTGAAAATTGAACGCAGTGCTGAAAATTCACATATTGTCACTTTTTCACTTCTCTCGCTGAGAAAACGCTTTTTTGGTCTCTAACATTCAAAACTCATGAAACTCAAAATTTAGACTTTGTTCCAGCTTCAAACCACCAGAACTACTGCATCTCAGCATTTCTATGCTGTTCCAAAGCTTATAAGGCTGAAAATTGAACGCAGTGCTGAAAATTCACATATTGTCACTTTTTCACTTCTCTCGCTGAGAAAACGCTTTTTTGGTCTCTAACATTCAAAACTCATGAAACTCAAAATTTAGACTTTGTTCCAGCTTCAAACCACCAGAACTACTGCATCTCAGCATTTCTATGCTGTTCCAAAGCTTATAAGGCTGAAAATTGAACGCAGTGCTGAAAATTCACATATTGTCACTTTTTCACTTCTCTCGCTGAGAAAACGCTTTTTTGGTCTCTAACATTCAAAACTCATGAAACTCAAAATTTAGACTTTGTTCCAGCTTCAAACCACCAGAACTACTGCATCTCAGCATTTCTATGCTGTTCCAAAGCTTATAAGGCTGAAAATTGAACGCAGTGCTGAAAATTCACATATTGTCACTTTTTCACTTCTCTCGCTGAGAAAACGCTTTTTTGGTCTCTAACATTCAAAACTCATGAAACTCAAAATTTAGACTTTGTTCCAGCTTCAAACCACCAGAACTACTGCATCTCAGCATTTCTATGCTGTTCCAAAGCTTATAAGGCTGAAAATTGAACGCAGTGCTGAAAATTCACATATTGTCACTTTTTCACTTCTCTCGCTGAGAAAACGCTTTTTTGGTCTCTAACATTCAAAACTCATGAAACTCAAAATTTAGACTTTGTTCCAGCTTCAAACCACCAGAACTACTGCATCTCAGCATTTCTATGCTGTTCCAAAGCTTATAAGGCTGAAAATTGAACGCAGTGCTGAAAATTCACATATTGTCACTTTTTCACTTCTCTCGCTGAGAAAACGCTTTTTTGGTCTCTAACATTCAAAACTCATGAAACTCAAAATTTAGACTTTGTTCCAGCTTCAAACCACCAGAACTACTGCATCTCAGCATTTCTATGCTGTTCCAAAGCTTATAAGGCTGAAAATTGAACGCAGTGCTGAAAATTCACATATTGTCACTTTTTCACTTCTCTCGCTGAGAAAACGCTTTTTTGGTCTCTAACATTCAAAACTCATGAAACTCAAAATTTAGACTTTGTTCCAGCTTCAAACCACCAGAACTACTGCATCTCAGCATTTCTATGCTGTTCCAAAGCTTATAAGGCTGAAAATTGAACGCAGTGCTGAAAATTCACATATTGTCACTTTTTCACTTCTCTCGCTGAGAAAACGCTTTTTTGGTCTCTAACATTCAAAACTCATGAAACTCAAAATTTAGACTTTGTTCCAGCTTCAAACCACCAGAACTACTGCATCTCAGCATTTCTATGCTGTTCCAAAGCTTATAAGGCTGAAAATTGAACGCAGTGCTGAAAATTCACATATTGTCACTTTTTCACTTCTCTCGCTGAGAAAACGCTTTTTTGGTCTCTAACATTCAAAACTCATGAAACTCAAAATTTAGACTTTGTTCCAGCTTCAAACCACCAGAACTACTGCATCTCAGCATTTCTATGCTGTTCCAAAGCTTATAAGGCTGAAAATTGAACGCAGTGCTGAAAATTCACATATTGTCACTTTTTCACTTCTCTCGCTGAGAAAACGCTTTTTTGGTCTCTAACATTCAAAACTCATGAAACTCAAAATTTAGACTTTGTTCCAGCTTCAAACCACCAGAACTACTGCATCTCAGCATTTCTATGCTGTTCCAAAGCTAGTAAGGCTGAAAATTGAACGCAGTGCTGAAAATTCACATATTGTCACTTTTTCACTTCTCTCGCTGAGAAACGCTTTTTTGGTCTCTAACATTCAAAACTCATGAAACTCAAAATTTAGACTTTGTTCCAGCTTCAACCACCAAACTACTGCATCTCAGCATTTCTATGCTGTCAAAGCTTATAAGGCTTAAATTGAACGCAGTGCCTGAAAAATTCAACATATTGTCACTTTTTCACTTCTCTCTCGCTGAGAAACGCTTTTTTGGTCTCTAACATTCAAACTCATGAAACTCAAAAT
>NC_040238.1:31243487-31253413 GCF_001444195.1 Xiphophorus couchianus
CTGAAAATGAACGCAGTGCTGAAAATTCACATATTGTCACTTTTTCACCTCTCTCGCTGAGAAAACGCTTTTTTGGTCTCTAACATTCAAAACTCATGAAACTCAAAATTTAGACTTTGTTCCAGCTTCAAACCACCAGAACTACTGCATCTCAGCATTTCTATGCTGTTCCAAAGCTTAAGGCTGAAAATTGAACGCAGTGCTGAAAATTCACATATTGTCACTTTTTCACCTCTCTCGCTGAGAAAACGCTTTTTTGGTCTCTAACATTCAAAACTCATGAAACTCAAAATTTAGACTTTGTTCCAGCTTCAAACCACCAGAACTACTGCATCTCAGCATTTCTATGCTGTTCCAAAGCTAAAGGCTGAAAATGAACGCAGTGCTGAAAATTCACATATTGTCACTTTTTCACCTCTCTCGCTGAGAAAACGCTTTTTTGGTCTCTACATTCAAAACTCATGAAACTCAAAATTTAGACTTTGTTCCAGCTTCAAACCACCAGAACTACTGCATCTCAGCATTTCTATGCTGTTCCAAAGCTATAAGGCTGAAAATGAACGCAGTGCTGAAAATTCACATATTGTCACTTTTTCACCTCTCTCGCTGAGAAAACGCTTTTTTGGTCTCTAACATTCAAAACTCATGAAACTCAAAATTTAGACTTTGTTCCAGCTTCAAACCACCAGAACTACTGCATCTCAGCATTTCTATGCTGTTCCAAAGCTATAAGGCTGAAAATTGAACGCAGTGCTGAAAATTCACATATTGTCACTTTTTCACCTCTCTCTCTGAGAAAACGCTTTTTTGGTCTCTAACATTCAAAACTCATGAAACTCAAAATTTAGACTTTGTTCCAGCTTCAAACCACCAGAACTACTGCATCTCAGCATTTCTATGCTGTTCCAAAGCTAAAGGCTGAAAATGAACGCAGTGCTGAAAATTCACATATTGTCACTTTTTCACCTCTCTCGCTGAGAAAACGCTTTTTTGGTCTCTACATTCAAAACTCATGAAACTCAAAATTTAGACTTTGTTCCAGCTTCAAACCACCAGAACTACTGCATCTCAGCATTTCTATGCTGTTCCAAAGCTATAAGGCTGAAAATGAACGCAGTGCTGAAAATTCACATATTGTCACTTTTTCACCTCTCTCGCTGAGAAAACGCTTTTTTGGTCTCTAATTCAAAACTCATGAAACTCAAAATTTAGACTTTGTTCCAGCTTCAAACCACCAGAACTACTGCATCTCAGCATTTCTATGCTGTTCCAAAGCTATAAGGCTGAAAATGAACGCAGTGCTGAAAATTCACATATTGTCACTTTTTCACCTCTCTCGCTGAGAAAACGCTTTTTTGGTCTCTAACATTGAAAAACTCATGAAACTCAAAATTAGACTTGTTCCAGCTTCAAACCACCAGAACTACTGCATCTCAGCATTTCTATGCTGTTCCAAAGCTATAAGGCTGAAAAGTGAACGCAGTGCTGAAAAATTCACATATTGTCACTTTTTCACCTCTCTCGCTGAGAAAACGCTTTTTTGGTCTCTACATTCAAAACTCATGAAACTCAAAATTTAGACTTTGTTCCAGCTTCAAACCACCAGAACTACTGCATCTCAGCATTTCTATGCTGTTCCAAAGCTTAGTAAGGCTGAAAAGTGAACGCAGTGCTGAAAATTCACATATTGTCACTTTTTCACCTCTCTCGCTGAGAAAACGCTTTTTTGGTCTCTAACATTCAAAACTCATGAAACTCAAAATTTAGACTTTGTTCCAGCTTCAAACCACCAGAACTACTGCATCTCAGCATTTCTATGCTGTTCCAAAGCTAATAAGGCTGAAAATTGAACGCAGTGCTGAAAATTCACATATTGTCACTTTTTCACTTCTCTCGCTGAGAAAACGCTTTTTGGTCTCTAACATTCAAAACTCATGAAACTCAAAATTTAGACTTTGTTCCAGCTTCAAACCACCAGAACTACTGCATCTCAGCATTTCTATGCTGTTCCAAAGCTAGTAAGGCTGAAAAGTGAACGCAGTGCTGAAAATTCACATATTGTCACTTTTTCACCTCTCTCGCTGAGAAAACGCTTTTTTGGTCTCTAACATTGAAAACTCATGAAACTCAAAATTTAGACTTTGTTCCAGCTTCAAACCACCAGAACTACTGCATCTCAGCATTTCTATGCTGTTCCAAAGCTAGTAAGGCTGAAAATTGAACGCAGTGCTGAAAATTCACATATTGTCACTTTTTCACCTCTCTCGCTGAGAAAACGCTTTTTTGGTCTCTAACATTCAAAACTCATGAAACTCAAAATTTAGACTTTGTTCCAGCTTCAAACCACCAGAACTACTGCATCTCAGCATTTCTATGCTGTTCCAAAGCTAATAAGGCTGAAAAGTGAACGCAGTGCTGAAAATTCACATATTGTCACTTTTTCACCTTCTCTCGCTGAGAAAACGCTTTTTTGGTCTCTGACATTGAAAACTCATGAAACTCAAAATTTAGACTTTGTTCCAGCTTCAAACCACCAGAACTACTGCATCTCAGCATTTCTATGCTGTTCCAAAGCTTATAAGGCTGAAAAGTGAACGCAGATGCTGAAAATTCACATATTGTCACTTTTTCACCTCTCTCGCTGAGAAAACGCTTTTTTGGTCTCTGACATTCAAAACTCATGAAACTCAAAATTTAGACTTTGTTCCAGCTTCAAACCACCAGAACTACTGCATCTCAGCATTTCTATGCTGTTCCAAAGCTAGTAAGGCTGAAAAATTGAACGCAGTGCTGAAAATTCACATATTGTCACTTTTTCACCTCTCTCGCTGAGAAAACGCTTTTTGGTCTCTGACATTCAAAACTCATGAAACTCAAAATTTAGACTTTGTTCCAGCTTCAAACCACCAGAACTACTGCATCTCAGCATTTCTATGCTGTTCCAAAGCTAGTAAGGCTGAAAAGTGAACGCAGTGCTGAAAATTCACATATTGTCACTTTTTCACCTCTCTCGCTGAGAAAACGCTTTTTTGGTCTCTAACATTGAAAACTCATGAAACTCAAAATTTAGACTTTGTTCCAGCTTCAAACCACCAGAACTACTGCATCTCAGCATTTCTATGCTGTTCCAAAGCTTATAAGGCTGTAAAGTGAACGCAGTGCTGAAAATTCACATATTGTCACTTTTTCACCTCTCTCGCTGAGAAAACGCTTTTTTGGTCTCTGACATTCAAAACTCATGAAACTCAAAATTTAGACTTTGTTCCAGCTTCAAACCACCAGAACTACTGCATCTCAGCATTTCTATGCTGTTCCAAAGCTAGTAAGGCTGAAAATTGAACGCAGTGCTGAAAATTCACATATTGTCACTTTTTTATTTCTCTCGCTGAGAAAACGCTTTTTTGGTCTCTGACATTGAAAACTCATGAAACTCAAAATTTAGACTTTGTTCCAGCTTCAAACCACCAGAACTACTGCATCTCAGCATTTCTATGCTGTTCCAAAGCTATAAGGCTGAAAATTGAACGCAGTGCTGAAAATTCACATATTGTCACTTTTTCACCTCTCTCGCTGAGAAAACGCTTTTTTGGTCTCTAACATTGAAAACTCATGAAACTCAAAATTTAGACTTTGTTCCAGCTTCAAACCACCAGAACTACTGCATCTCAGCATTTCTATGCTGTTCCAAAGCTAAAAAGGCTGAAAAGTGAACGCAGTGCTGAAAATTCACATATTGTCACTTTTTCACCTCTCTCGCTGAGAAAACGCTTTTTTGGTCTCTAACATTGAAAACTCATGAAACTCAAAATTTAGACTTTGTTCCAGCTTCAAACCACCAGAACTACTGCATCTCAGCATTTCTATGCTGTTCCAAAGCTAGTAAGGCTGAAAATTGAACGCAGTGCTGAAAATTCACATATTGTCACTTTTTCACCTCTCTCGCTGAGAAAACGCTTTTTTTGGTCTCTAACATTGCAAACTCATGAAACTCAAAATTTAGACTTTGTTCCAGCTTCAAACCACCAGAACTACTGCATCTCAGCATTTCTATGCTGTTCCAAAGCTATAAGGCTGAAAATTGAACGCAGTGCTGAAAATTCACATATTGTCACTTTTTCACTTCTCTCGCTGAGAAAACGCTTTTTTGGTCTCTAACATTCAAAACTCATGAAACTCAAAATTTAGACTTTGTTCCAGCTTCAAACCACCAGAACTACTGCATCTCAGCATTTCTATGCTGTTCCAAAGCTAGTAAGGCTGAAAAGTGAACGCAGTGCTGAAAATTCACATATTGTCACTTTTTCACCTCTCTCGCTGAGAAAACGCTTTTTTGGTCTCTGACATTGAAAACTCATGAAACTCAAAATTTAGACTTTGTTCCAGCTTCAAACCACCAGAACTACTGCATCTCAGCATTTCTATGCTGTTCCAAAGCTAATAAGGCTGAAAATTGAACGCAGTGCTGAAAATTCACATATTGTCACTTTTTCACCTCTCTCGCTGAGAAAACGCTTTTTTTGGTCTCTAACATTCAAAACTCATGAAACTCAAAATTTAGACTTTGTTCCAGCTTCAAACCACCAGAACTACTGCATCTCAGCATTTCTATGCTGTTCCAAAGCTAATAAGGCTGAAAATTGAACGCAGTGCTGAAAATTCACATATTGTCACTTTTTTCACCTCTCTCGCTGAGAAAACGCTTTTTTGGTCTCTAACATTCAAAACTCATGAAACTCAAAATTTAGACTTTGTTCCAGCTTCAAACCACCAGAACTACTGCATCTCAGCATTTCTATGCTGTTCCAAACCTACTAAGGCTGAAAATTGAACGCAGTGCTGAAAATTTCACATATTGTCACTTTTTCACCTCTCTCGCTGAGAAAACGCTTTTTTGGTCTCTGACATTGAAAACTCATGAAACTCAAAATTTAGACTTTGTTCCAGCTTCAAACCACCAGAACTACTGCATCTCAGCATTTCTATGCTGTTCCAAAGCTATAAGGCTGAAAATTGAACGCAGTGCTGAAAATTCACATATTGTCACTTTTTCACCTCTCTCGCTGAGAAACGCTTTTTTGGTCTCTAACATTCAAAACTCATGAAACTCAAAATTTAGACTTTGTTCCAGCTTCAAACCACCAGAACTACTGCATCTCAGCATTTCTATGCTGTTCCAAAGCTATAAGGCTGAAAATTGAACGCAGTGCTGAAAATTCACATATTGTCACTTTTTCACCTCTCTCGCTGAGAAAACGCTTTTTTGGTCTCTAACATTCAAAACTCATGAAACTCAAAATTTAGACTTTGTTCCAGCTTCAAACCACCAGAACTACTGCATCTCAGCATTTCTATGCTGTTCCAAAGCTATAAGGCTGAAAATTGAACGCAGTGCTGAAAATTCACATATTGTCACTTTTTTCACCTCTCTCGCTGAGAAAACGCTTTTTTGGTCTCTGACATTGCAAAACTCATGAAACTCAAAATTTAGACTTTGTTCCAGCTTCAAACCACCAGAACTACTGCATCTCAGCATTTCTATGCTGTTCCAAAGCTATAAGGCTGAAAAGTGAACGCAGTGCTGAAAATTCACATATTGTCACTTTTTCACCTCTCTCGCTGAGAAAACGCTTTTTTGGTCTCTAACATTCAAAACTCATGAAACTCAAAATTTAGACTTTGTTCCAGCTTCAAACCACCAGAACTACTGCATCTCAGCATTTCTATGCTGTTCCAAAGCTAAAAAGGCTGAAAAGTGAACGCAGTGCTGAAAATTCACATATTGTCACTTTTTCACCTCTCTCGCTGAGAAAACGCTTTTTTGGTCTCTAACATTCAAAACTCATGAAACTCAAAATTTAGACTTTGTTCCAGCTTCAAACCACCAGAACTACTGCATCTCAGCATTTCTATGCTGTTCCAAAGCTAGTAAGGCTGAAAATTGAACGCAGTGCTGAAAATTCACATATTGTCACTTTTTTATTTCTCTCGCTGAGAAAACGCTTTTTTGGTCTCTAACATTGAAAACTCATGAAACTCAAAATTTAGACTTTGTTCCAGCTTCAAACCACCAGAACTACTGCATCTCAGCATTTCTATGCTGTTCCAAAGCTAAAAAGGCTGAAAAGTGAACGCAGTGCTGAAAATTCACATATTGTCACTTTTTCACCTCTCTCGCTGAGAAAACGCTTTTTTGGTCTCTAACATTCAAAACTCATGAAACTCAAAATTTAGACTTTGTTCCAGCTTCAAACCACCAGAACTACTGCATCTCAGCATTTCTATGCTGTTCCAAAGCTATAAGGCTGAAAAGTGAACGCAGTGCTGAAAATTCACATATTGTCACTTTTTCACCTCTCTCGCTGAGAAAACGCTTTTTTGGTCTCTAACATTCAAAACTCATGAAACTCAAAATTTAGACTTTGTTCCAGCTTCAAACCACCAGAACTACTGCATCTCAGCATTTCTATGCTGTTCCAAAGCTAATAAGGCTGAAAATTGAACGCAGTGCTGAAAATTCACATATTGTCACTTTTTCACCTCTCTCGCTGAGAAAACGCTTTTTTGGTCTCTAACATTGAAAACTCATGAAACTCAAAATTTAGACTTTGTTCCAGCTTCAAACCACCAGAACTACTGCATCTCAGCATTTCTATGCTGTTCCAAAGCTAATAAGGCTGAAAATTGAACGCAGTGCTGAAAATTCACATATTGTCACTTTTTCACCTCTCTCGCTGAGAAAACGCTTTTTTGGTCTCTAACATTCAAAACTCATGAAACTCAAAATTTAGACTTTGTTCCAGCTTCAAACCACCAGAACTACTGCATCTCAGCATTTCTATGCTGTTCCAAAGCTTAGTAAGGCTGAAAAGTGAACGCAGTGCTGAAAATTCACATATTGTCACTTTTTCACCTCTCTCGCTGAGAAAACGCTTTTTTGGTCTCTAACATTGCAAAACTCATGAAACTCAAAATTTAGACTTTGTTCCAGCTTCAAACCACCAGAACTACTGCATCTCAGCATTTCTATGCTGTTCCAAAGCTAGTAAGGCTGAAATTGAACGCAGTGCTGAAATTCACATATTGTCACTTTTTCACCTCTCTCGCTGAGAAAACGCTTTTTTTGGTCTCTGAACATTCAAAACTCATGAAACTCAAAATTTAGACTTTGTTCCAGCTTCAAACCACCAGAACTACTGCATCTCAGCATTTCTATGCTGTTCCAAAGCTAAAAAGGCTGAAAAGTGAACGCAGTGCTGAAAATTCACATATTGTCACTTTTTTCACCTCTCTCGCTGAGAAAACGCTTTTTTGGTCTCTAACATTCAAAACTCATGAAACTCAAAATTTAGACTTTGTTCCAGCTTCAAACCACCAGAACTACTGCATCTCAGCATTTCTATGCTGTTCCAAAGCTAGTAAGGCTGAAAAGTGAACGCAGTGCTGAAAATTCACATATTGTCACTTTTTCACCTCTCTCGCTGAGAAAACGCTTTTTTGGTCTCTGACATTCAAAACTCATGAAACTCAAAATTTAGACTTTGTTCCAGCTTCAAACCACCAGAACTACTGCATCTCAGCATTTCTATGCTGTTCCAAAGCTAGTAAGGCTGAAATTGAACGCAGTGCTGAAAATTCACATATTGTCACTTTTTCACCTCTCTCGCCTGAGAAAACGCTTTTTTGGTCTCTACATTGAAAACTCATGAAACTCAAAATTTAGACTTTGTTCCAGCTTCAAACCACCAGAACTACTGCATCTCAGCATTTCTATGCTGTTCCAAAGCTACTAGGCTGAAAATTGAACGCAGTGCTGAAAATTCACATATTGTCACTTTTTCACTTCTCTCGCTGAGAAAACGCTTTTTTGGTCTCTAACATTCAAAACTCATGAAACTCAAAATTTAGACTTTGTTCCAGCTTCAAACCACCAGAAACTACTGCATCTCAGCATTTCTATGCTGTTCCAAAGCTTAGTAAGGCTGTAAAGTGAACGCAGGCCTGAAATTCACATATTGTCACTTTTTCACCTCTCTCGCTGAGAAAACGCTTTTTTGGTCTCTGACATTCAAAACTCATGAAACTCAAAATTTAGACTTTGTTCCAGCTTCAAACCACCAGAACTACTGCATCTCAGCATTTTCTATGCTGTTCCAAAGCTAAAGGCTGAAAATTGAACGCAGTGCTGAAAATTCACATATTGTCCACTTTTTTCTACTTCTCTCGCTGAGAAAACGCTTTTTTGGTCTCTAGACATTGCAAAACTCATGAAACTCAAAATTTAGACTTTGTTCCAGCTTCAAACCACCAGAACTACTGCATCTCAGCATTTCTATGCTGTTCCAAAGCTAATAAGGCTGAAAGTGAACGCAGTGCTGAAAATTCACATATTGTCACTTTTTCACTTCTCTCGCTGAGAAAACGCTTTTTTGGTCTCTACATTGAAAACTCATGAAAACTCAAAATTTAGACTTTGTTCCAGCTTCAAACCACCAGAACTACTGCATCTCAGCATTTCTATGCTGTTCCAAAGGCTAATAAGGCTGAAAATTGAACGCAGTGCTGAAAATTCACATATTGTCACTTTTTCACCTCTCTCGCTGAGAAAACGCTTTTTTGGTCTCTGACATTCAAAACTCATTGAAACTCAAAATTTAGACTTTGTTCCAGCTTCAAACCACCAGAACTACTGCATCTCAGCATTTCTATGCTGTTCCAAAGCTAGTAAGGCTGAAATTGAACGCAGTGACTGGAAAATTCACATATTGTCACTTTTTCACCTCTCTCGCTGAGAAAACGCTTTTTTGGTCTCTAACATTCAAAACTCATGAAACTCAAAATTTAGACTTTGGTTCCAGCTTCAAACACCAGAACTACTGCATCTCAGCATTTCTATGCTGTTCCAAAGCTAGTAATGGCTGAAATTGAACGCAGTGCTGAAAATTCACATATTGTCACTTTTTCAACTCTCTCGCTGAGAAAAAGCTTTTTTGGTCTCTAACATTCAAAACTCATGAAACTCAAAATTTAGACTTTGTTCCAGCTTCAAAACACCAGAACTACTGCATCTCAGCATTTCTATGCTGTTCCAAAGCTTAAAGGCTGAAAAGTGAACGCAGTGCTGAAAATTCACATATGTCACTTTTCACTTTCTCTCGCCTGAGAAAACGCTTTTTTGGTCTCTGACATTGAAAACATCATGAAACTCAAAATTTAGACTTTGTTCCAGCTTCAAACCACCAGAATACTGCACATCTCAGCATTTCTATGCTGTTCCAAGCTTAATAATGCTCCTGAAAGATTGACGTGCTAGTGCTGAAACTTCAATCATATTGTCACATTTTTCAACTCTCTCGACTGAGACAACGCCTTTTTTGGTTCTCTAACATTGCAAACCTCATTGCAAAACTCAAAATTTAGACTTTGGTTCCGAGCTTACAACCACCAGAACTACTGCCCATCTCCGGCTATTTCTAATGCTGTTGCTTCACAGCTTAATCAGGCCTGAATAGTGTAACGCAGACCTGAAAATTCTACACTTATTGTCACTCTTTTCACCGTCTCTCGCCTGAGAAAACGCTTTTTTGGTCTCTAACATTCAAAACTCATGAAACTCAAAATTTAGACTTTGTTCCAGCTTCAAACCACCAGAACTACTGCATCTC
Organism: Xiphophorus couchianus; assembly: GCF_001444195.1. Taxonomy (NCBI): domain Eukaryota; kingdom Metazoa; phylum Chordata; class Actinopteri; order Cyprinodontiformes; family Poeciliidae; genus Xiphophorus; species Xiphophorus couchianus. The sequence continues at coordinate 31,253,150 of NC_040238.1, forward strand.
AGCATTTCTATGCTGTTCCAAAGCTAAAGGCTGAAAATTGAACGCAGTGCTGAAAATTCACATATTGTCACTTTTTCACTCTCTCTCGCTGAGAAAACGCTTTTTTGGTCTCTAACATTCAAAACTCATGAAACTCAAAATTTAGACTTTGTTCCAGCTTCAAAACCACCAAATGAACTACTGCATCTCAGCATTTCTATGCTGTTCCAAAGCTATAAGGCTGAAATTGAACGCAGTGCTGAAAATTCACATATTGTCACTTTT
>NC_040238.1:31253513-31258893 GCF_001444195.1 Xiphophorus couchianus
AACTCAAAATTTAGACTTTGTTCCAGCTTCAAACCACCAGAACTACTGCATCTCAGCATTTCTATATGCTGTTGCCAAAGCTTAGAAGGCTGTAAAGTGAACGCAGAGCCGAAAATTCACATATTGTCACTTTTTCACCTCTCTCGCTGAGAAAACGCTTTTTGGTCTCTAAACAGTTCAAAACTCATGAACGCAAAATTTAGACTTTGTTCCAGCTTCAAAACCACCTAGAACTACTGCATCTCAGCATTTCTATGCTGTTCCAAAGCTAAAAGGCTGAAAGTGAACGCAGTGCCTGAAATTCACATATTGTCACCTTTTCACCTCTCTCGCTGAGAAAACGCTTTTTGGGTCTCTAACATTCAAAACTCATGAAACTCAAAATTTAGACTTTGTTCCAGCTTCAAAACCACCAGAACTACTGCATCTCAGCATTCTATGCTGTTCCAAAGCTAAAAGGCTGGAAAAGTGAACGCAGTGCTGAAAATTCACATATTGTCACTTTTTCACCTTCTCTCGCTGAGAAAACGCTTTTTTGGTCTCTAACATTCAAAACTCATGAAACTCAAAATTTAGACTTTGTTCCAGCTTCAAACCACCAGAACTACTGCATCTCAGCATTTCTATGCTGTTCCAAAGCTTATAAGGCTGAAAAGTGAACGCAGTGCTGAAATTCACATATTGTCACTTTTTCACCTCTCTCGCTGAGAAAACGCTTTTTTGGTCTCTAACATTCAAAACTCATGAAACTCAAAATTTAGACTTTGTTCCAGCTTCAAACCACCAGAACTACTGCATCTCAGCATTTCTATGCTGTTCCAAAGCTTATAAGGCTGAAAATTGAACGCAGTGCTGAAAATTCACATATTGTCACTTTTTCACTTCTCTCGCTGAGAAAACGCTTTTTTGGTCTCTGAACATTCAAAACTCATGAAACTCAAAATTTAGACTTTGTTCCAGCTTCAAACCACCAGAACTACTGCATCTCAGCATTTCTATGCTGTTCCAAAGCTTATAAGGCTGAAAAGTGAACGCAGTGCTGAAAATTCACATATTGTCACTTTTTCACCTCTCTCGCTGAGAAAACGCTTTTTGGTCTCTAACATTCTAACATTCAAAACTCATGAAACTCAAAATTTAGACTTTGTTCCAGCTTCAAACCACCAGAACTACTGCATCTCAGCATTTCTATGCTGTTCCAAAGCTATAAGGCTGAAAAGTGAACGCAGTGCTGAAAATTCACATATTGTCACTTTTTCACCTCTCTCGCTGAGAAAACGCTTTTTTGGTCTCTAACATTCAAAACTCATGAAACTCAAAATTTAGACTTTGTTCCAGCTTCAAACCACCAGAACTACTGCATCTCAGCATTTCTATGCTGTTCCAAAGCTATAAGGCTGAAAATTGAACGCAGTGCTGAAAATTCACATATTGTCACTTTTTCACCTCTCTCGCTGAGAAAACGCTTTTTTGGTCTCTAACATTCAAAACTCATGAAACTCAAAATTTAGACTTTGTTCCAGCTTCAAACCACCAGAACTACTGCATCTCAGCATTTCTATGCTGTTCCAAAGCTATAAGGCTGAAAAGTGAACGCAGTGCTGAAAATTCACATATTGTCACTTTTTCACCTCTCTCGCTGAGAAAACGCTTTTTTGGTCTCTAACATTCAAAACTCATGAAACTCAAAATTTAGACTTTGTTCCAGCTTCAAACCACCAGAACTACTGCATCTCAGCATTTCTATGCTGTTCCAAAGCTATAAGGCTGAAAAGTGAACGCAGTGCTGAAAATTCACATATTGTCACTTTTTCACCTCTCTCGCTGAGAAAACGCTTTTTTGGTCTCTAACATTCAAAACTCATGAAACTCAAAATTTAGACTTTGTTCCAGCTTCAAACCACCAGAACTACTGCATCTCAGCATTTCTATGCTGTTCCAAAGCTTATAAGGCTGAAAAGTGAACGCAGTGCTGAAAATTCACATATTGTCACTTTTTCACCTCTCTCGCTGAGAAAACGCTTTTTTGGTCTCTAACATTCAAAACTCATGAAACTCAAAATTTAGACTTTGTTCCAGCTTCAAACCACCAGAACTACTGCATCTCAGCATTTCTATGCTGTTCCAAAGCTTATAAGGCTGAAAATTGAACGCAGTGCTGAAAATTCACATATTGTCACTTTTTCACCTCTCTCGCTGAGAAAACGCTTTTTTGGTCTCTAACATTCAAAACTCATGAAACTCAAAATTTAGACTTTGTTCCAGCTTCAAACCACCAGAACTACTGCATCTCAGCATTTCTATGCTGTTCCAAAGCTATAAGGCTGAAAAGTGAACGCAGTGCTGAAAATTCACATATTGTCACTTTTTCACCTCTCTCGCTGAGAAAACGCTTTTTTGGTCTCTAACATTCAAAACTCATGAAACTCAAAATTTAGACTTTGTTCCAGCTTCAAACCACCAGAACTACTGCATCTCAGCATTTCTATGCTGTTCCAAAGCTATAAGGCTGAAAATTGAACGCAGTGCTGAAAATTCACATATTGTCACTTTTTCACCTCTCTCGCTGAGAAAACGCTTTTTTGGTCTCTAACATTCAAAACTCATGAAACTCAAAATTTAGACTTTGTTCCAGCTTCAAACCACCAGAACTACTGCATCTCAGCATTTCTATGCTGTTCCAAAGCTTATAAGGCTGAAAAGTGAACGCAGTGCTGAAAATTCACATATTGTCACTTTTTCACCTCTCTCGCTGAGAAAACGCTTTTTTGGTCTCTAACATTCAAAACTCATGAAACTCAAAATTTAGACTTTGTTCCAGCTTCAAACCACCAGAACTACTGCATCTCAGCATTTCTATGCTGTTCCAAAGCTATAAGGCTGAAAATTGAACGCAGTGCTGAAAATTCACATATTGTCACTTTTTCACCTCTCTCGCTGAGAAAACGCTTTTTTGGTCTCTAACATTCAAAACTCATGAAACTCAAAATTTAGACTTTGTTCCAGCTTCAAACCACCAGAACTACTGCATCTCAGCATTTCTATGCTGTTCCAAAGCTATAAGGCTGAAAAGTGAACGCAGTGCTGAAAATTCACATATTGTCACTTTTTCACCTCTCTCGCTGAGAAAACGCTTTTTTGGTCTCTAACATTCAAAACTCATGAAACTCAAAATTTAGACTTTGTTCCAGCTTCAAACCACCAGAACTACTGCATCTCAGCATTTCTATGCTGTTCCAAAGCTATAAGGCTGAAAAGTGAACGCAGTGCTGAAAATTCACATATTGTCACTTTTTCACCTCTCTCGCTGAGAAAACGCTTTTTTGGTCTCTAACATTCAAAACTCATGAAACTCAAAATTTAGACTTTGTTCCAGCTTCAAACCACCAGAACTACTGCATCTCAGCATTTCTATGCTGTTCCAAAGCTTATAAGGCTGAAAAGTGAACGCAGTGCTGAAATTCACATATTGTCACTTTTTCACCTCTCTCGCTGAGAAAACGCTTTTTTGGTCTCTAACATTCAAAACTCATGAAACTCAAAATTTAGACTTTGTTCCAGCTTCAAACCACCAGAACTACTGCATCTCAGCATTTCTATGCTGTTCCAAAGCTATAAGGCTGAAAAGTGAACGCAGTGCTGAAAATTCACATATTGTCACTTTTTCACCTCTCTCGCTGAGAAAACGCTTTTTTGGTCTCTAACATTCAAAACTCATGAAACTCAAAATTTAGACTTTGTTCCAGCTTCAAACCACCAGAACTACTGCATCTCAGCATTTCTATGCTGTTCCAAAGCTATAAGGCTGTAAAAGTGAACGCAGTGCTGAAAATTCACATATTGTCACTTTTTCACCTCTCTCGCTGAGAAAACGCTTTTTTGGTCTCTAACATTCAAAACTCATGAAACTCAAAATTTAGACTTTGTTCCAGCTTCAAACCACCAGAACTACTGCATCTCAGCATTTCTATGCTGTTCCAAAGCTTATAAGGCTGAAAATTGAACGCAGTGCTGAAAATTCACATATTGTCACTTTTTCACCTCTCTCGCTGAGAAACGCTTTTTTGGTCTCTGACATTCAAAACTCATGAAACTCAAAATTTAGACTTTGTTCCAGCTTCAAACCACCAGAACTACTGCATCTCAGCATTTCTATGCTGTTCCAAAGCTATAAGGCTGAAAAGTGAACGCAGTGCTGAAAATTTCACATATTGTCACTTTTTCACCTCTCTCGCTGAGAAAACGCTTTTTTGGTCTCTGACATTCAAAACTCATGAAACTCAAAATTTAGACTTTGTTCCAGCTTCAAACCACCAGAACTACTGCATCTCAGCATTTCTATGCTGTTCCAAAGCTTATAAGGCTGAAAAGTGAACGCAGAGCCGAAATTTCACATATTGTCACTTTTTCACCTCTCTCGCTGAGAAAACGCTTTTTTGGTCTCTGAACATTCAAAACTCATGAAACTCAAAATTTAGACTTTGTTCCAGCTTCAAACCACCAGAACTACTGCATCTCAGCATTTCTATGCTGTTCCAAAGCTTATAAGGCTGTAAAGTGAACGCAGTGCTGAAAATTCACATATTGTCACTTTTTCACCTCTCTCGCTGAGAAAACGCTTTTTTGGTCTCTAAATTCAAAACTCATGAAACTCAAAATTTAGACTTTGTTCCAGCTTCAAACCACCAGAACTACTGCATCTCAGCATTTTATGCTGTTCCAAAGCTATAAGGCTGAAAATGAACGCAGTGCTGAAAATTCACATATTGTCACTTTTTCACCTCTCTCGCTGAGAAAACGCTTTTTTGGTCTCTACATTCAAACTCATGAAACGAAACTCAAAATTTAGACTTTGTTCCAGCTTCAAACCACCAGAACTACTGCATCTCAGCATTTCTATGCTGTTCCAAAGCTTATAAAGGCTGAAAGTGAACGCAGTGCTGAAAATTCACATATTGTCACTTTTTCACCTCTCTCGCTGAGAAAACGCTTTTTTTGGTCTCTAACATTCAAACTTGAACTCATGAAACTCAAAATTTAGACTTTTTCCAGCTTCAAACCACCAGAACTACTGCATCTCAGCATTTCTATGCTGTTCCAAAGCTTCTAAGGCTGAAAAGTTGAAACGCAGTGCTGAAAATTCACATATTGTCACTTTTTCACCTCTCTCGCTGAGAAAACGCTTTTTTGGTCTCTAACATTCAAAACTCAATGAAACTCAAAATTTAACTTTGTTCCAGCTTCAAACCACCAGAACTACTGCATCTCACGCATTTCTATGCTGTTCCAAGCTTATAAGGCTGAAAAGTGAACGCAGTGCTGAAAATTCACATATTGTCACTTTTTTCATCTCTCCTCGCGGCTGAGAAAACGCTTTTTT
>NC_040238.1:31258993-31271964 GCF_001444195.1 Xiphophorus couchianus
ACTTCTCTCGCTGAAAAAACGCTTTTTTGGTCTCTAACATTCAAAACTCATGAAACTCAAAATTTAGACTTGGTTCCAGCTTCAAACCACCAGAACTACTGCATCTCAGCATTTCTATGCTGTTCCAAAGCTAATAAGGCTGAATTTGAGTGTAGTGCTGAAAATTCACATATTGTCACTTTTTACTTCTCTCGCTGAGAAAACGCTTTTTTGGTCTCTAACATTCAAAACTCATGAAACTCAAAATTTAGACTTGGTTCCAGCTTCAAACCACCAGAACTACTGCATCTCAGCATTTCTATGCTGTTCCAAAGCTAATAAGGCTGAAATTGAGTAGTGCTGAAAATTCACATATTGTCACTTTTTACTTCTCTCGCTGAGAAAACGCTTTTTTGGTCTCTAACATTCAAAACTCATGAAACTCAAAATTTAGACTTGGTTCCAGCTTCAAACCACCAGAACTACTGCATCTCAGCATTTCTATGCTGTTCCAAAGCTAATAAGGCTGAAATTGAGTGTAGTGCTGAAATTCACATATTGTCACTTTTTCTTTCTCTCGCTGAGAAAACGCTTTTTTGGTCTCTAACATTCAAAACTCATGAAACTCAAAATTTAGACTTGGTTCCAGCTTCAAACCACCAGAACTACTGCATCTCAGCATTTCTATGCTGTTCCAAAGCTAATAAGGCTGAATATTGAGTGTAGTGCTGAAAATTCACATATTGTCACTTTTTCACTTCTCTCGCTGAGAAAACGCTTTTTTGGTCTCTAACATTCAAAACTCATGAAACTCAAATTTAGACTTGGTTCCAGCTTCAAACCACCAGAACTACTGCATCTCAGCATTTCTATGCTGTTCCAAAGCTAATAAGGCTGAATATTGAGTGTAGTGCTGAAAATTCACATATTGTCACTTTTTCTTCTCTCGCTGAGAAAACGCTTTTTTGGTCTCTAACATTCAAAACTCATGAAACTCAAAATTTAGACTTGGTTCCAGCTTCAAACCACCAGAACTACTGCATCTCAGCATTTCTATGCTGTTCCAAAGCTAATAAGGCTGAAATTGAGTGTGCTGAAAATTCACATATTGTCACTTTTTACTTCTCTCTCTGAGAAAACGCTTTTTTGGTCTCTAACATTCAAAACTCATGAAACTCAAAATTTAGACTTGGTTCCAGCTTCAAACCACCAGAACTACTGCATCTCAGCATTTCTATGCTGTTCCAAAGCTAATAAGGCTGAATATTGAGTGTAGTGCTGAAAATTCACATATTGTCACTTTTTCACTTCTCTCGCTGAGAAAACGCTTTTTTGGTCTCTAACATTCAAAACTCATGAAACTCAAATTTAGACTTGGTTCCAGCTTCAAACCACCAGAACTACTGCATCTCAGCATTTCTATGCTGTTCCAAAGCTAATAAGGCTGAATTTGAGCGTAGTGCTGAAAATTCACATATTGTCACTTTTTCACTTCTCTCGCTGAGAAAACGCTTTTTTGGTCTCTAACATTCAAAACTCATGAAACTCAAAATTTAGACTTGGTTCCAGCTTCAAACCACCAGAACTACTGCATCTCAGCATTTCTATGCTGTTCCAAAGCTAATAAGGCTGAATTTGAGTGTAGTGCTGAAATTCACATATTGTCACTTTTTCACTTCTCTCGCTGAGAAAACGCTTTTTTGGTCTCTAACATTCAAAACTCATGAAACTCAAAATTTAGACTTGGTTCCAGCTTCAAACCACCAGAACTACTGCATCTCAGCATTTCTATGCTGTTCCAAAGCTAATAAGGCTGAATATTGAGTGTAGTGCTGAAAATTCACATATTGTCACTTTTTTACTTCTCTCGCTGAGAAAACGCTTTTTTGGTCTCTAACATTCAAAACTCATGAAACTCAAAATTTAGACTTGGTTCCAGCTTCAAACCACCAGAACTACTGCATCTCAGCATTTCTATGCTGTTCCAAAGCTAATAAGGCTGAATATTTGAGTGCTGAAAATTCACATATTGTCACTTTTTCACTTCTCTCGCTGAGAAAACGCTTTTTTGGTCTCTAACATTCAAAACTCATGAAACTCAAAATTTAGACTTGGTTCCAGCTTCAAACCACCAGAACTACTGCATCTCAGCATTTCTATGCTGTTCCAAAGCTAATAAGGCTGAATATTGAGTGTAGTGCTGAAAATTCACATATTGTCACTTTTTCACTTCTCTCGCTGAGAAAACGCTTTTTTGGTCTCTAACATTCAAAACTCATGAAACTCAAAATTTAGACTTGGTTCCAGCTTCAAACCACCAGAACTACTGCATCTCAGCATTTCTATGCTGTTCCAAAGCTAATAAGGCTGAATATTGAGTGCAATGCTGAAAATTCACATATTGTCATCTTTTTACTTCTCTCGCTGAGAAAACGCTTTTTTGGTCTCTAACATTCAAAACTCATGAAACTCAAAATTTAGACTTGGTTCCAGCTTCAAACCACCAGAACTACTGCATCTCAGCATTTCTATGCTGTTCCAAAGCTAATAAGGCTGAATATTGAGTGTAGTGCTGAAAATTCACATATTGTCACTTTTCTTCTCTCTCGCTGAGAAAACGCTTTTTTGGTCTCTAACATTCAAAACTCATGAAACTCAAAATTTAGACTTGGTTCCAGCTTCAAACCACCAGAACTACTGCATCTCAGCATTTCTATGCTGTTCCAAAGCTAATAAGGCTGAAATTGAGTGTAGTGCTGAAAATTCACATATTGTCACTTTTTACTTCTCTCGCTGAGAAAACGCTTTTTTGGTCTCTAACATTCAAAACTCATGAAACTCAAAATTTAGACTTGGTTCCAGCTTCAAACCACCAAGAACTACTGCATCTCAGCATTTCTATGCTGTTCCAAAGCTAATAAGGCTGAATTGAGTGTAGTGCTGAAAATTCACATATTGTCACTTTTTCACTTCTCTCGCTGAGAAAACGCTTTTTTGGTCTCTAACATTCAAAACTCATGAAACTCAAAATTTAGACTTGGTTCCAGCTTCAAACCACCAGAACTACTGCATCTCAGCATTTCTATGCTGTTCCAAAGCTAATAAGGCTGAAATTGAGTAGTGCTGAAAATTCACATATTGTCACTTTTTACTTCTCTCGCTGAGAAAACGCTTTTTTGGTCTCTAACATTCAAAACTCATGAAACTCAAATTTAGACTTGGTTCCAGCTTCAAACCACCAGAACTACTGCATCTCAGCATTTCTATGCTGTTCCAAAGCTAATAAGGCTGAAAATTGAGTGTAGTGCTGAAATTCACATATTGTCACTTTTTCACTTCTCTCGCTGAGAAAACGCTTTTTTGGTCTCTAACATTCAAAACTCATGAAACTCAAAATTTAGACTTGGTTCCAGCTTCAAACCACCAGAACTACTGCATCTCAGCATTTCTATGCTGTTCCAGAGCTAATAACGCTGAAAATTGAGTGTAGTGCTGAAATTCATATATTGTCACTTTTTCACTTCTCTCGCTGAGAAAACGCTTTTTTGGTCTCTAACATTCAAAACTCATGAAACTCAAAATTTAGACTTGGTTCCAGCTTCAAACCACCAGAACTACTGCATCTCAGCATTTCTATGCTGTTCCAAAGCTAATAAGGCTGAATATTGAGTGTAGTGCTGAAAATTCACATATTGTCACTTTTTCACTTCTCTCGCTGAGAAAACGCTTTTTTGGTCTCTAACATTCAAAACTCATGAAACTCAAAATTTAGACTTGGTTCCAGCTTCAAACCACCAGAACTACTGCATCTCAGCATTTCTATGCTGTTCCAAAGCTAATAAGGCTGAATATTGAGTGTAGTGCTGAAAATTCACATATTGTCACTTTTTCACTTCTCTCGCTGAGAAAACGCTTTTTTGGTCCTCTAACATTCAAACTCATGAAACTCAAAATTTAGACTTGGTTCCAGCTTCAAACCACCAGAACTACTGCATCTCAGCATTTCTATGCTGTTCCAAAGCTAATAAGGCTGAATATTGAGTGTGTGCTGAAAATTCACATATTGTCACTTTTTCACTTCTCTCGCTGAGAAAACGCTTTTTTGGTCTCTAACATTCAAAACTCATGAAACTCAAAATTTAGACTTGGTTCCAGCTTCAAACCACCAGAACTACTGCATCTCAGCATTTCTATGCTGTTCCAAAGCTAATAAGGCTGAATATTGAGTGTAGTGCTGAAAATTCACATATTGTCACTTTTTCACTTCTCTCGCTGAGAAAACGCTTTTTTGGTCTCTAACATTCAAAACTCATGAAACTCAAAATTTAGACTTGGTTCCAGCTTCAAACCAAAGGAACTATTGCATCTCAGCATTTCTATGCTGTTCCAAAGCTAATAAGGCTGAATATTGAGTGTAGTGCTGAAAATTCACATATTGTCACTTTTTCACTTCTCTCGCTGAGAAAACGCTTTTTTGGTCTCTAACATTCAAAACTCATGAAACTCAAAATTTAGACTTGGTTCCAGCTTCAAACCACCAAACTACTGCATCTCAGCATTTCTATGCTGTTCCAAAGCTAATAAGGCTGAATTTGAGTGTAGTGCTGAAATTCACATATTGTCACTTTTTCACTTCTCTCGCTGAGAAAACGCTTTTTTGGTCTCTAACATTCAAAACTCATGAAACTCAAAATTAGACTTGGTTCCAGCTTCAAACCACCAGAACTACTGCATCTCAGCATTTCTATGCTGTTCCACAGCTAATAAAGCTGAAAATTGAGTGTAGTGCTGAAATTTCATATATTGTCACTTTTTCACTTCTCTCGCTGAGAAAACGCTTTTTTGGTCTCTAACATTCAAAACTCATGAAACTCAAAATTTAGACTTGGTTCCAGCTTCAAACCACCAGAACTACTGCATCTCAGCATTTCTATGCTGTTCCAGAGCTAATAAAGCTGAAAAGTGAGTGTAGTGCTGAAATTTCATATATTGTCACTTTTTCACTTCTCTCGCTGAGAATAACGCTTTTTTGGTCTCTAACATTCAAAACTCATGAAACTCAAAATTTAGACTTGGTTCCAGCTTCAAACCACCAGAACTACTGCATCTCAGCATTTCTATGCTGTTCCAAAGCTAATAAGGCTGACAATATGATGTAGTGCTGAAAATTCACAATATTGTCACTTTTTTCACGTCTCTCGCCTGAGAAAACGCTTTTTTGGTCTCTAACATTCAAAACTCATGAAACTCAAAATTTAGACTTGGTTTCCAGCTTCAAACCACCAGAACTACTGCATCTCAGCATTTCTATGCTGTTCCAAAGCTAATAAGGCTGAATATTGAGTAGTGCCTGAAATTCACATACTGGTCACTTTTTCACTTCTCTCGCTGAGAAAACGCTTTTTTGGTCTCTAACATTCAAAACTCATGAAACTCAAAATTTAGACTTGGTTCCAGCTTCAAACCACCAGAACACTGCATCTCAGCATTTCTATGCTGTTCCAAAGCTAATAAGGCTGAAATTTGAGCTGTAGTGCTGAAAATTTCACATATTGTCACTTTTTCACTTCTCTCGCTCGAGAAAACGCTTTTTTGGTCTCTAACATTCAAAAACTCATGAAACTCAAAATTTAGACTTGGTTCCAGCTTCAAACCACCAGAACTACTGCATCTCAGCATTTCTATGCTGTTCCAAAGCTAATAAGGCTGAATATTGAGTGTAGTGCTGAAAATTCACATATTGTCACTTTTTCACTTCTCTCGCTGAGAAAACGCTTTTTTGGTCTCTAACATTCAAAACTCATGAAACTCAAAATTTAGACTTGGTTTCCAGCTTCAAACCACCAGAACTACTGCATCTCAGCATTTCTATGCTGTTCCAAAGCTAATAAGGCTGAATATTGAGTGTAGTGCTGAAAATTCACATATTGTTCCCACTTTTTCACTTCTCCTCGCTGAGAAAACGCTTTTTGGTACTCTAACATTCAAAACGCCAGGAAACTCAAAATTTTAGACTTGGTTCCAGCCTTCAAACCACCAGAACTACTTGCATCTCAGTATTTCTATGCTGTTTCCAAAGCTAAGAAAGGCTGAATAATCTGAGCTGTAGTGCTGACATATTCACATATTGTCCACTTTTTCGCTTCTCATCGCCGAGAAAACGCTTTTTTGGTCCTCTAAACATTCAACTCATGAAACGTCAAAATTAAGCTTGGTTCCATCTTCAAACCACCAGAACTACTCCATCTCAGCAATTTCTATGCTGTTCCAAAGCAATAAGGCTGAATATTGAGTGTAGTGCTGAAGATTCACATATTGTAACTTTTCACTTCTCTCGCTGAGAAAACGCTTTTTTGTCTCTAACATTCAAAACTCATGAAACTCAACAATTTAGACTTGGTTCCAGCTTCAAACCACCAGAACTACTGCATCTCAGCATTTCTATGCTGTTCCAAAGCTAATAAGGCTGAATATTGACGTAGTGCTGAAATATTCACATATTGTCACTTTTCTACTTCTTCTCGCTGAGAAAACGCTTTTTTGGTCTCTAACATTCAAACTCATGAAACTCAAAATTTAGACTTGGTTCCAGCTTCAAACCACCAGAACTACTGCATCTCAGCATTCTATGCTGTTCCAAAGCTAATAAGGCTGAATATTGAGTGTAGTGCTGAAATTTCACATATTGTCACTTTTTTCACTTCTCTCGCTGAGAAAACGCTTTTTTGGTCTCTAACATTCAAAACTCATGAAACTCAAAATATAGACTTGGTTTCCAGCTTCAAACCACCAGAAACTACTGCATCTCAGCATTTCTATGCTGTTCCAAAGCTATAAGGCTGAAATTTGACGTAGTGCCTGAAAATTCACATATTGTCACTTTTTCACTGCTCTCGCTGAGAAAACGCGTTTTTGGTCTCTAACATTCAAAACTCATGAAACTCAAAATTTAGACATTGGTTCCAGCTTCAAACCACCAGAACTACTGCATCTCAGCATTTCCTATGCTGTTCCAAAGCTAATAAGGCTGAAATATTGAAACGTAGTGCCTGAATATTCACATATTGTCACTTTTTCACTTCTCTCGCTGAGAAAACGCTTTTTTGGTCTCTAACATTCAAAACTCATGAAACTCAAAATTTAGACTTGGTTCCAGCTTCAAACCACCAGAACTACTGCATCTCAGCATTTCTATGCTGTTCCAAAGCTAATAAGGCTGAATATTGAGTGTAGTGCTGAAAATTCACATATTGTCACTTTTTCGCTTCTCTCGCCGAGAAAACGCTTTTTTGGTCTCTAACATTCAAAACTCATGAAACTCAAAATTTAGACTTGGTTCCAGCTTCAAACCACCAGAACTACTGCATCTCAGCATTTCTATGCTGTTCCAAAGCTAATAAGGCTGAATATCGAGCTGTAGTGCTGAATATTCACATATTGTCACTTTTTCACTTCTCTCGCTGAGAAAACGCTTTTTGGTCTCTAACATTCAAAACTCATGAAACTCAAAATTTAGACTTGGTTCCAGCTTCAAACCACAGGAACTACTTGCATCTCAGTATTTCTATGCTGTCCAAAGCTAATAAGGCTGAATATTGAGCGTGGTGCTGAAAATTCACATATTGTCACTTTTTTCACTTCTCTCGCTGAGAAGAACGCTTTTTGGTCTCTAACATTCAAAACTCATGAAACTCAAAATTTAGACTTGGGGTCCAGCTTCAAACCACCAGAACTACTTGCATCTCAGCATTTCTATGCTGTTTCCAAAGCTTAATAAGGCTGAATATTGAGTTAGTGCTGAAAATTCACATATTGTCACTTTTTCCTTCTCTCGCTGAGAAAACGCTTTTTTGGTCTCTAACATTCAAAACTCATGAACTCAAAATTTAGACTTGGTTCCAGCTTCAAACCACCAGAACTACTGCATCTCAGCATTTCTATGCTGTTCCAAAGCTAATAAGGCTGAATAGCTGAGCGTAGTGCTGAAATTCACATATTGTCACTTTTTCACTTCTCTCGCGAGAAAACGCTTTTTTTGGTCTCTAACTATTCAAAACTCATGAAACTCAAATTTAGACTTGGTTCCAGCTTCAAACCCCCAGAACTACTGCATCTCAGCATTTCTATGCTGTTCCAAAGCTAATAAGGCTGAAATTTGAACGTAGGTGCTGAAAATTCACATATTGTCACTTTTTTACTTCTCTCGCTGAGAAAACGCTTTTTGGTCTCTAAACATTCAAACTCATGAAACTCAAAATTTAGACTTGGTTCCAGCTTCAAACCACCAGAACTACTGCATCTCAGCATTTCTATGCTGTTCCAAAGCTAATAAGGCTGAATATTGAGTGTAGTGCTGAAAATTCACATATTGTCACTTTTTCGCTTCTCTCGCGAGAAAAAGCTTTTTTGGTCTCTAACATCAAACTCATGAAACTCAAAATATAGACATGGTTCCAGCTTCAAACCCCCAGAACTACTGCATCTCAGCATTTCTATGCTGTTCCAAAGCTAATAAGGCTGAATATTGATTGTAGTGCTGAAAATTCACATATTGTCACTTTTTCACTTCTCTCGCTGAGAAAACGCTTTTTTGGTCTCTAACATTCAAAACTCATGAAACTCAAAATTTAGACTTGGTTCCAGCTTCAAACCACCCAGAACTACTGCATCTCAGCATTTCTATGCTGTTCCAAAGCTAATAAGGCTGAAAATTGAGCGTAGTGCTGAAAATTCACATATTGTCACTTTTTTCACTTCTCTCGCTGAGAAAACGCTTTTTGGTCTCTAACATTCAAAACTCATGAAACTCAAAATTTAGACTTGGTTCCAGCTTCAAACCACCAGAACTACTGCATCTCAGCATTTCTATGCTGTTCCAAAGCTATAAGGCTGAATATTGAGTGTAGTGCTGAAAATTCACATATTGTCACTTTTCACTTCTCTCGCTGAGAAAACGCTTTTTGGTCTCTAACATTCAAAACTCATGAAACTCAAAATTTAGACTTGGTTCCAGCTTCAAAACCACCAAACTTACTGCAATCTCAGCATTTCTATTGCTGTTTCCAGAGCTAATAAAGGCTGAATATTGAGTGTAGTGCTGAAATTCACATATTGTCACTTTTTCACTTCTCTCGCTGAGAAAACGCTTTTTGGTCCTCTACATTCAAAACTCATGAAACTCAAAATTTACACTTGGTTCCAGCTTCAACCACCAGAACTACTGCATCTCAGCATTTCTATGCTGTTCCAAAGCTAATAAAGGCTGAAATTGAGTGTAGTGCTGAAAATTCACATATTGTCACTTTTCACTTCTCTCGCTGAGAAAACGCTTTTTGGTCGGCTAACATTCAAAACTCATGAAACTCAAAATTAGACTTGGTTCCAGCTTCAAACCACCAGAACTACTGCATCTCAGCATTTCTATGCTGTTCCAAAGCTAATAAGGCTGAAATTGTGCGTGCTGAAATTCACATATTGTCACTTTTTACTTCTCTCGCTGAGAAAACGCTTTTTTGGTCTCTAACATTCAAAACTCATGAAACTCAAAATTTAGACTTGGTTCCAGCTTCAAACCACCAGAACTACTGCATCTCAGCATTTCTATGCTGTTCCAAAGCTAATAAGGCTGAATTGAGTGTAGTGCTGAAAATTCACATATTGTCACTTTTTCACTTCTCTCTCGCTGAGAAAACGCTTTTTTGGTCTCTAACATTCAAAACTCATGAAACTCAAATTTAGACTTGGTTCCAGCTTCAAACCACCAGAACTACTGCATCTCAGCATTTCTATGCTGTTCCAAAGCTAATAAGGCTGAATATTGAGTAGTGCTGAAAATTCACATATTGTCACTTTTTCACTTCTCTCGCTGAGAAAACGCTTTTTTGGTCTCTAACATTCAAAACTCATGAAACTCAAAATTTAGACTTGGTTCCAGCTTCAAACCACCAGAACTACTGCATCTCAGCATTTCTATGCTGTTCCAAAGCTAATAAGGCTGAATATTGAGTGTAGTGCTGAAAATTCACATATTGTCACTTTTTCACTTCTCTCGCTGAGAAAACGCTTTTTTGGTCTCTAACATTCAAAACTCATGAAACTCAAAATTTAGACTTGGTTCCAGCTTCAAACCACCAGAACTACTGCATCTCAGCATTTCTATGCTGTTCCAAAGCTAATAAGGCTGAAAATTGAGTGTAGTGCTGAAATTCATATATTGTCACTTTTTCACTTCTCTCGCTGAGAAAACGCTTTTTTGGTCTCTAACATTCAAAACTCATGAAACTCAAAATAGACTTGGTTCCAGCTTCAAACCACCAGAACTACTGCATCTCAGCATTTCTATGCTGTTCCAAAGCTAATAAGGCTGAATATTGAGTGTAGTGCTGAAATTCACATATTGTCACTTTTTCTTCTCTCTTGAGAAAACGCTTTTTTGGTCTCTAACATTCAAAACTCATGAAACTCAAAATTAGACTTGGTTCCAGCTTCAAACCACCAGAACTACTGCATCTCAGCATTTCTATGCTGTTCCAAAGCTAATAAGGCTGAAATTGTGTGTGCTGAAAATTCACATATTGTCACTTTTTACTTCTCTCGCTGAGAAAACGCTTTTTTGGTCTCTAACATTCAAAACTCATGAAACTCAAAATTTAGACTTGGTTCCAGCTTCAAACCACCAGAACTACTGCATCTCAGCATTTCTATGCTGTTCCAAAGCTAATAAGGCTGAATAGAGTGTAGTGCTGAAAATTCACATATTGTCACTTTTTCACTTCTCTCGCTGAGAAAACGCTTTTTTGGTCTCTAACATTCAAAACTCATGAAACTCAAAATTTAGACTTGGTTCCAGCTTCAAACCACCAGAACTACTGCATCTCAGCATTTCTATGCTGTTCCAAAGCTAATAAGGCTGAATATTGAGTAGTGCTGAAAATTCACATATTGTCATCTTTTTACTTCTCTCGCTGAGAAAACGCTTTTTTGGTCTCTAACATTCAAAACTCATGAAACTCAAAATTTAGACTTGGTTCCAGCTTCAAACCACCAGAACTACTGCATCTCAGCATTTCTATGCTGTTCCAAAGCTAATAAGGCTGAAATTGAGTGTAGTGCTGAAAATTCACATATTGTCACTTTTTCACTTCTCTCGCTGAGAAAACGCTTTTTTGGTCTCTAACATTCAAAACTCATGAAACTCAAAATTTAGACTTGGTTCCAGCTTCAAACCACCAGAACTACTGCATCTCAGCATTTCTATGCTGTTCCAAAGCTAATAAGGCTGAATATTGAGTGTAGTGCTGAAATTCACATATTGTCACTTTTTCACTTCTCTCGCGAGAAAACGCTTTTTTGGTCTCTAACATTCAAAACTCATGAAACTCAAAATAGACTTGGTTCCAGCTTCAAACCAAGAACTACTGCATCTCAGCATTTCTATGCTGTTCCAAAGCTAATAAGGCTGAAATTGAGTGTGCTGAAAATTCACATATTGTCACTTTTTCACTTCTCTCGCTGAGAAAACGCTTTTTTGGTCTCTAACATTCAAAACTCATGAAACTCAAAATTTAGACTTGGTTCCAGCTTCAAACCACCAGAACTACTGCATCTCAGCATTTCTATGCTGTTCCAAAGCTAATAAGGCTGAATTGAGTGTAGTGCTGAAAATTCACATATTGTCACTTTTTCACTTCTCTCGCTGAGAAAACGCTTTTTTGGTCTCTAACATTCAAAACTCATGAAACTCAAAATTTAGACTTGGTTCCAGCTTCAAACCACCAGAACTACTGCATCTCAGCATTTCTATGCTGTTCCAAAGCTAATAAGGCTGAAATTGAGTGTAGTGCTGAAAATTCACATATTGTCACTTTTTCACTTCTCTCTCGCTGAGAAAACGCTTTTTTGGTCTCTAACATTCAAAACTCATGAAACTCAAAATTTAGACTTGGTTCCAGCTTCAAACCACCAGAACTACTGCATCTCAGCATTTCTATGCTGTTCCAAAGCTAATAAGGCTGAATATTGAGTGTAGTGCTGAAAATTCACATATTGTCACTTTTTCACTTCTCTCGCTGAGAAAACGCTTTTTTGGTCTCTAACATTCAAAACTCATGAAACTCAAAATTTAGACTTGGTTCCAGCTTCAAACCAAAGGAACTATTGCATCTCAGCATTTCTATGCTGTTCCAAAGCTAATAAGGCTGAATATTGAGTGTAGTGCTGAAAATTCACATATTGTCACTTTTTCACTTCTCTCGCTGAGAAAACGCTTTTTTGGTCTCTAACATTCAAAACTCATGAAACTCAAAATTTAGACTTGGTTCCAGCTTCAAACCACCAGAACTACTGCATCTCAGCATTTCTATGCTGTTCCAAAGCTAATAAGGCTGAATATTGAGTGTAGTGCTGAAATTCATATATTGTCACTTTTTCACTTCTCTCGCTGAGAAAACGCTTTTTTGGTCTCTAACATTCAAAACTCATGAAACTCAAAATTTAGACTTGGTTCCAGCTTCAAACCACCAGAACTACTGCATCTCAGCATTTCTATGCTGTTCCAAAGCTAATAAGGCTGAATATTGAGTGTAGTGCTGAAAATTCACATATTGTCACTTTTTCACTTCTCTCGCTGAGAAAACGCTTTTTTGGTCTCTAACATTCAAAACTCATGAAACTCAAAATTTAGACTTGGTTCCAGCTTCAAACCACCAGAACTACTGCATCTCAGCATTTCTATGCTGTTCCAGAGCTAATAAGGCTGAAAATTGAGTGTAGTGCTGAAATTCATATATTGTCACTTTTTCACTTCTCTCGCTGAGAAAACGCTTTTTTGGTCTCTAACATTCAAAACTCATGAAACTCAAAATTTAGACTTGGTTCCAGCTTCAAACCACCAGAACTACTGCATCTCAGCATTTCTATGCTGTTCCAAAGCTAATAAGGCTGAATATTGAGTGTAGTGCTGAAATTCACATATTGTCACTTTTTCACTTCTC
>NC_040238.1:31272064-31274117 GCF_001444195.1 Xiphophorus couchianus
AATTCACATATTGTCACTTTTTCACTTCTCTCCGAGAGAAAACGCTTTTTTGGTCTCTAACATTCAAAACTCATGAAACTCAAAATTAGACTTGGTTCCAGCTTCAAACCACCAGAACTAGTACATCTCAGCATTTTCATGCTGTTCCAAAGCTAATAAGGCTGAAAATTGAACGCAGTGCTGAAAATTCACATATTGTCACTTTTTCACTTCTCTCGCTGAGAAAACGCTTTTTTGGTCTCTAACATTCAAAACTCATGAAACTCAAAATGTAGACTTGGTTCCAGCTTCAAACCACCAGAACTACTGCATCTCAGCATTTCTATGCTGTTCCAAAGCTAATAAGGCTGAAAATTGAACGCAGTGCTGAAAATTCACATATTGTCACTTTTTCACTTCTCTCGCTGAGAAAACGCTTTTTGGTCTCTAACATTCAAAACTCATGAAACTCAAAATTAGACTTGGTTCCAGCTTCAAACCACCAGAACTACTGCATCTCAGCATTTCTATGCTGTTCCAAAGCTAATAAGGCTGAAAATTGAACGCAGTGCTGAAAATTCACATATTGTCACTTTTTCACTTCTCTCGCTGAGAAAACGCTTTTTGGTCTCTAACATTCAAAACTCATGAAACTCAAAATGTAGACTTGGTTCCAGCTTCAAACCACCAGAACTACTGCATCTCAGCATTTCTATGCTGTTCCAAAGCTAATAAGGCTGAAAATTGAACGCAGTGCTGAAAATTCACATATTGTCACTTTTTCACTTCTCTCGCTGAGAAAACGCTTTTTTGGTCTCTAACATTCAAAACTCATGAAACTCAAAATTAGACTTGGTTCCAGCTTCAAACCACCAGAACTACTGCATCTCAGCATTTCATGCTGTTCCAAAGCTAATAAGGCTGAAAATTGAACGCAGTGCTGAAAATTCACATATTGTCACTTTTTCACTTCTCTCGCTGAGAAAACGCTTTTTGGTCTCTAACATTCAAAACTCATGAAACTCAAAATTAGACTTGGTTCCAGCTTCAAACCACCAGAACTAGTACATCTCAGCATTTTCATGCTGTTCCAAAGCTAATAAGGCTGAAAATTGAACGCAGTGCTGAAAATTCACATATTGTCACTTTTTCACTTCTCTCGCTGAGAAAACGCTTTTTGGTCTTAACATTCAAAACTCATGAAACTCAAAATTAGACTTGGTTCCAGCTTCAAACCACCAGAACTACTGCATCTCAGCATTTCTATGCTGTTCCAAAGCTAATAAGGCTGAAAATTGAACGCAGTGCTGAAAATTCACATATTGTCACTTTTTCACTTCTCTCGCTGAGAAAACGCTTTTTTGGTCTCTAACATTCAAAACTCATGAAACTCAAAATTAGACTTGGTTCCAGCTTCAAACCACCAGAACTACTGCATCTCAGCATTTCTATGCTGTTCCAAAGCTAATAAGGCTGAAAATTGAACGCAGTGCTAAAATTCACATTGTCACTTTTTCACTTCTCTCGCTGAGAAAACGCTTTTTTGGTCTCTAACATTCAAAACTCATGAAACTCAAAATTTAGACTTGGTTCCAGCTTCAAACCACCAGAACTACTGCATCTCAGCATTTCTATGCTGTTCCAAAGCTAATAAGGCTGAAAATTGAACGCAGTGCTGAAAATTCACATATTGTCACTTTTTCACTTCTCTCGCTGAGAAAACGCTTTTTTGGTCTCTAACATTCAAAACTCATGAAACTCAAAATGTAGACTTGGTTCCAGCTTCAAACCACCAGAACTACTGCATCTCAGCATTTCTATGCTGTTCCAAAGCTAATAAGGCTGAAAATTGAACGCAGTGCTGAAAATTCACATATTGTCACTTTTTCACTTCTCTCGCTGAGAAAACGCTTTTTTGGTCTCTAACATTCAAAACTCATGAAACTCAAAATTTAGACTTGGTTCCAGCTTCAAACCACCAGAACTACTGCATCTCAGCATTTCTATGCTGTTCCAAAGCTAATAAGGCTGAAAATTGAACGCAGTGCTGAAAATTCACATATTGTCACTTTTT
>NC_040238.1:31274217-31276596 GCF_001444195.1 Xiphophorus couchianus
TTTCTATGCTGTTCCAAAGCTTATAAGGCTGAAATTGAACGCAGTGCTGAAAATTCACATATTGTCACCTTTTCACACCTCTCTCGCTGAGAAAACGCTTTTTTGGTCTCTAACATTCAAAACTCATGAAACTCAAATTTAGACTTTGTTCCAGCTTCAAACCACCAGAACTACTGCACTCATCTCAGCATTTCTATGCTGTTTCCAAAGCTTATAAGGCTGAAAATTGAACGCAGTGCTGAAAATTCACATATTGTCACTTTTTCACTTCTCTCGCTGAGAAAATGCTTTTTTGGTCTCTAACATTCAAAACTCATGAAACTCCAAATTTAGACTTTGTTCCAGCTTCAAACCACCAGAACTACTGCATCTCAGCATTTCTATGCTGTTCCAAAGCTTATAAGGCTGAAAATTGAACGCAGTGCTGAAAATTCACATATTGTCACTTTTTCACTTCTCTCGCTGAGAAAACGCTTTTTGGTCTCTAACATTCTAACATTCAAAACTCATGAAACTCAAAATTTAGACTTTGTTCCAGCTTCAAACCACCAGAACTACTGCATCTCAGCATTTCTATGCTGTTCCAAAGCTTATAAGGCTGAAAATTGAACGCAGTGCTGAAATTCACATATTGTCACTCTTTTCACCTCTCGCTGAGAAAACGCTTTTTTGGTCTCTAACATTCAAACTCATGAAACTCAAATTTAGACTTTGTTCCAGCTTCAAACCACCAGAACTACTGCATCTCAGCATTTCTATGCTGTTCCAAAGCTTATAAGGCTGAAAATTGAACGCAGTGCTGAAAATTCACATATTGTCACTTTTCACTTCTCTCGCTGAGATAACGCTTTTTGGTCTCTAACATTCAAAACTCATGAAACTCAAAATTTAGACTTTGTTCCAGCTTCAAACCACCAGACTACTGCATCTCAGCATTTCTATGCTGTTCCAAAGCTTATAAGGCTGAAAATTGAACGCAGTGCTGAAAATTCACATATTGTCACTTTTTCACTTCTCTCCTCGCTGAAAACGCTTTTTTGGTCTCTAACATTCAAAACTCATGAAACTCAAAATTTAGACTTTGTTCTAGCTTCAAACCACCAGAACTACTGCATCTCAGCATTTCTATGCTGTTCCAAAGCTTATAAGGCTGAAAATTGAACGCAGTGCTGAAAATTCACATATTGTCACTTTTTCACTCTCTCGCTGAGAAACGCTTTTTTGGTCTCTAACATTCAAAACTCATGAAACTCAAAATTTAGACTTTGTTCCAGCTTCAAACCACCAGAACTACTATCATCTCAGCATTTCTATGCTGTTCCAAAGCTTATAAGGCTGAAAATTGAACGCAGTGCTGAAATTTCACATATTGTCACTTTTCACCTCTCTCGCTGAGAAACGCTTTTTTGGTCTCTAACATTCAAAACTCATGAAACTCAAAATTTAGACTTTGTTCCAGCTTCAAACCACCAGAACTACTGCATCTCAGCATTTCTATGCTGTTCCAAAGCTTATAAGGCTGAAAATTGAACGCAGTGCTGAAAATTCACATATTGTCACTTTTTCACTTCTCGCTGAGAAAACGCTTTTTTGGTCTCTAACATTCAAAACTCATGAAACTCAAAATTTAGACTTTGTTCCAGCTTCAAACCACCAGAACTACTGCATCTCAGCATTTCTATGCTGTTCCAAAGCTTATAAGGCTGAAAATTGAACGCAGTGCTGAAAATTCACATATTGTCACTTTTTCACCTCTCTCGCTGAGAAACGCTTTTTTGGTCTCTAACATTCAAAACTCATGAAACTCAAAATTTAGACTTTGTTCCAGCTTCAAACCACCAGAACTACTGCATCTCAGCATTTCTATGCTGTTCCAAAGCTTATAAGGCTGAAAATTGAACGCAGTGCTGAAAATTCACATATTGTCACTTTTTCACTTCTCTCGCTGAGAAAACGCTTTTTTGGTCTCTAACATTCAAAACTCATGAAACTCAAAATTTAGACTTTGTTCCAGCTTCAAACCACCAGAACTACTGCATCTCAGCATTTCTATGCTGTTCCAAAGCTTATAAGGCTGAAAATTGAACGCAGTGCTGAAAATTCACATATTGTCACTTTTTCATCTCTCTCGCTGAGAAAACGCTTTTTTGGTCTCTAACATTCAAAACTCATGAAACTCAAAATTTAGACTTTGTTCCAGCTTCAAACCACCAGAACTACTGCATCTCAGCATTTCTATGCTGTTCCAAAGCTTATAAGGCTGAAAATTGAACGCAGTGCTGAAAATTCACATATTGTCACTTTTTCACTCTCTCGCTGAGAAAACGCTTTTTTGGTCTCTAACATTCAAAACTCATGAAACTCAAAATTTAGACTTTG
>NC_040238.1:31276696-31292321 GCF_001444195.1 Xiphophorus couchianus
TTCAAAACTCTATGAAACGCAAAAGTGAGCACTTGGTTCAGCTTCAAACCACCATAGACTACTGCATCTCAGCATTTCTATGCCTGTCCAAAGCTATAAGGCTGAGGTGAGTGTAGTGCTGAAATTCAAATATTGTCACTTTTCAAAACTTCTCCGCCGCCGGAGAAAAGCTTTTTGGTCGCTATACATTCAAAACACTATGAAACTCAAAATTTAGACACTTGGTTCCAGCCTTCAAACCACCAGAACTACTGCATCTCAGCATTTCTATGCTGTTCCAAAGCTAATAAGGCTGAATATTGAGTGTAGTGCTGAAAATTCACATATTGTCACTTTTCAACTTCTCTCGCCGAGAAAAAGCTTTTTTGGTCTCTAACATTCAAAACACATGAAACTCAAAATTTAGACTTGGTTCCAGCTTCAAACCACCAGAACTACTGCATCTCAGCATTTCTATGCTGTTCCAAAGCTAATAAGGCTGAATATTGAGTGTAGTGCTGAAAATTCACATATTGTCACTTTTCAACTTCTCTCGCTGAGAAAACGCTTTTTTGGTCTCTAACATTCAAAACTCATGAAACTCAAAATTTAGACTTGGTTCCAGCTTCAAACCACCAGAACTACTGCATCTCAGCATTTCTATGCTGTTCCAAAGCTAATAAGGCTGAATATTGAGTGTAGTGCTGAAAATTCACATATTGTCACTTTTCAACTTCTCTCGCTGAGAAAACGCTTTTTTGGTCTCTAACATTCAAAACCTATGAAACTCAAAATTTAGACTTGGTTTCCAGCTTCAAACCACCAGAACTACTGCATCTCAGCATTTCTATGCTGTTCCAAAGCTAATAAGGCTGAATATTGAGTGTAGTGCTGAAAATTCACATATTGTCACTTTTCACTTCTCTCGCTGAGAAAACGCTTTTTTGGTCGCTATACATTCAAAACCTATGAAACTCAAAATTTAGCACTTGGTTCCAGCTTCAAACCACCAGAACTACTGCATCTCAGCATTTCTATGCTGTTCCAAAGCTAATAAGGCTGAATATTGAGTGTAGTGCTGAAAATTCACATATTGTCACTTTTCACTTCTCTCGCTGAGAAAACGCTTTTTTGGTCGCTAACATTCAAAACTCATGAAACTCAAAATTTAGACTTGGTTTCCAGCTTCAAACCACCAGAACTACTGCATCTCAGCATTTCTATGCTGTTCCAAAGCTAATAAGGCTGAATATTGAGTGTAGTGCTGAAAATTCACATATTGTCACTTTTTCACTTCTCTCGCTGAGAAAACGCTTTTTGGTCTCTAACATTCAAAACCTATGAAACTCAAAATTTAGACTTGGTTTCCAGCTTCAAACCACCAGAACTACTGCATCTCAGCATTTCTATGCTGTTCCAAAGCTAATAAGGCTGAATATTGAGTGTAGTGCTGAAAATTCACATATTGTCACTTTTTCAACTTCTCTCGCTGAGAAAACGCTTTTTTGGTCGCTATACATTCAAAACTCATGAAACTCAAAATTTAGACTTGGTTCCAGCTTCAAACCACCAGAACTACTGCATCTCAGCATTTCTATGCTGTTCCAAAGCTAATAAGGCTGAATATTGAGTGTAGTGCTGAAAATTCACATATTGTCACTTTTCAACTTCTCTCGCTGAGAAAACGCTTTTTTGGTCGCTATAATTCAAAACTCATGAAACTCAAAATTTAGACTTGGTTCCAGCTTCAAACCACCAGAACTACTGCATCTCAGCATTTCTATGCTGTTCCAAAGCTAATAAGGCTGAATATTGAGTGTAGTGCTGAAAATTCACATATTGTCACTTTTCAACTTCTCTCGCTGAGAAAACGCTTTTTTGGTCGCTATAATTCAAAACCTATGAAACTCAAAATTTAGACTTGGTTCCAGCTTCAAACCACCAGAACTACTGCATCTCAGCATTTCTATGCTGTTCCAAAGCTAATAAGGCTGAATATTGAGTGTAGTGCTGAAAATTCACATATTGTCACTTTTCACTTCTCTCGCTGAGAAAACGCTTTTTTGGTCGCTATAATTCAAAACCTATAAAACTCAAAATTTAGACTTGGTTCCAGCTTCAAACCACCAGAACTACTGCATCTCAGCATTTCTATGCTGTTCCAAAGCTAATAAGGCTGAATATTGAGTGTAGTGCTGAAAATTCACATATTGTCACTTTTCACTTCTCTCGCTGAGAAAACGCTTTTTTGGTCGCTATAATTCAAAACCTATAAAACTCAAAATTTAGACTTGGTTCCAGCTTCAAACCACCAGAACTACTGCATCTCAGCATTTCTATGCTGTTCCAAAGCTAATAAGGCTGAATATTGAGTGTAGTGCTGAAAATTCACATATTGTCACTTTTCACTTCTCTCGCTGAGAAAACGCTTTTTTGGTCTCTAACATTCAAAACTCATGAAACTCAAAATTTAGACTTGGTTCCAGCTTCAAACCACCAGAACTACTGCATCTCAGCATTTCTATGCTGTTCCAAAGCTAATAAGGCTGAATATTGAGTGTAGTGCTGAAAATTCACATATTGTCACTTTTTCACTTCTCTCGCTGAGAAAACGCTTTTTTGGTCGCTATAATTCAAAACCTATAAAACTCAAAATTTACACTTGGTTCCAGCTTCAAACCACCAGAACTACTGCATCTCAGCATTTCTATGCTGTTCCAAAGCTAATAAGGCTGAATATTGAGTGTAGTGCTGAAAATTCACATATTGTCACTTTTCACTTCTCTCGCTGAGAAAACGCTTTTTTGGTCTCTATACATTCAAAACTCATGAAACTCAAAATTTAGACTTGGTTCCAGCTTCAAACCACCAGAACTACTGCATCTCAGCATTTCTATGCTGTTCCAAAGCTAATAAGGCTGAATATTGAGTGTAGTGCTGAAAATTCACATATTGTCACTTTTCACTTCTCTCGCTGAGAAAACGCTTTTTTGGTCTCTAACATTCAAAACCTATGAAACTCAAAATTTAGACTTGGTTTCCAGCTTCAAACCACCAGAACTACTGCATCTCAGCATTTCTATGCTGTTCCAAAGCTAATAAGGCTGAATATTGAGTGTAGTGCTGAAAATTCACATATTGTCACTTTTTCACTTCTCTCGCTGAGAAAACGCTTTTTTGGTCGCTATACATTCAAAACCTATGAAACTCAAAATTTAGACCTGGTTCCAGCTTCAAACCACCAGAACTACTGCATCTCAGCATTTCTATGCTGTTCCAAAGCTAATAAGGCTGAATATTGAGTGTAGTGCTGAAAATTCACATATTGTCACTTTTCACTTCTCTCGCTGAGAAAACGCTTTTTTGGTCGCTATAATTCAAAACCTATGAAACTCAAAATTTAGCACTTGGTTCAGCTTCAAACCACCAGAACTACTGCATCTCAGCATTTCTATGCTGTTCCAAAGCTAATAAGGCTGAATATTGAGTGTAGTGCTGAAAATTCACATATTGTCACTTTTTCACTTCTCTCGCTGAGAAAACGCTTTTTTGGTCTCTATACATTCAAAACTCATGAAACTCAAAATTTAGACTTGGTTCCAGCTTCAAACCACCAGAACTACTGCATCTCAGCATTTCTATGCTGTTCCAAAGCTAATAAGGCTGAATATTGAGTGTAGTGCTGAAAATTCACATATTGTCACTTTTCACTTCTCTCGCTGAGAAAACGCTTTTTTGGTCGCTATAATTCAAAACCTATAAAACTCAAAATTTACACTTGGTTCCAGCTTCAAACCACCAGAACTACTGCATCTCAGCATTTCTATGCTGTTCCAAAGCTAATAAGGCTGAATATTGAGTGTAGTGCTGAAAATTCACATATTGTCACTTTTCACTTCTCTCGCTGAGAAAACGCTTTTTTGGTCGCTATACATTCAAAACCTATGAAACTCAAAATTTAGACCTTGGTTTCCAGCTTCAAACCACCAGAACTACTGCATCTCAGCATTTCTATGCTGTTCCAAAGCTAATAAGGCTGAATATTGAGTGTAGTGCTGAAAATTCACATATTGTCACTTTTTCACTTCTCTCGCTGAGAAAACGCTTTTTTGGTCGCTATAATTCAAAACCTATGAAACTCAAAATTTACACTTGGTTTCCAGCTTCAAACCACCAGAACTACTGCATCTCAGCATTTCTATGCTGTTCCAAAGCTAATAAGGCTGAATATTGAGTGTAGTGCTGAAAATTCACATATTGTCACTTTTTCACTTCTCTCGCTGAGAAAACGCTTTTTTGGTCTCTAACATTCAAAACCTATGAAACTCAAAATTTAGACCTTGGTTCCAGCTTCAAACCACCAGAACTACTGCATCTCAGCATTTCTATGCTGTTCCAAAGCTAATAAGGCTGAATATTGAGTGTAGTGCTGAAAATTCACATATTGTCACTTTTTCACTTCTCTCGCTGAGAAAACGCTTTTTTGGTCGCTATACATTCAAAACCTATGAAACTCAAAATTTAGACCTGTTTCCAGCTTCAAACCACCAGAACTACTGCATCTCAGCATTTCTATGCTGTTCCAAAGCTAATAAGGCTGAATATTGAGTGTAGTGCTGAAAATTCACATATTGTCACTTTTCAACTTCTCTCGCTGAGAAAACGCTTTTTTGGTCTCTAACATTCAAAACACATGAAACTCAAAATTTAGACCTGTTTCCAGCTTCAAACCACCAGAACTACTGCATCTCAGCATTTCTATGCTGTTCCAAAGCTAATAAGGCTGAATATTGAGTGTAGTGCTGAAAATTCACATATTGTCACTTTTTCACTTCTCTCGCTGAGAAAACGCTTTTTTGGTCTCTATCATTCAAAACTCATGAAACTCAAAATTTAGACCTGTTTCCAGCTTCAAACCACCAGAACTACTGCATCTCAGCATTTCTATGCTGTTCCAAAGCTAATAAGGCTGAATATTGAGTGTAGTGCTGAAAATTCACATATTGTCACTTTTTCACTTCTCTCGCTGAGAAAACGCTTTTTTGGTCGCTATAATTCAAAACCTATTAAACTCAAAATTTAGCACTTGGTTCCAGCTTCAAACCACCAGAACTACTGCATCTCAGCATTTCTATGCTGTTCCAAAGCTAATAAGGCTGAATATTGAGTGTAGTGCTGAAAATTCACATATTGTCACTTTTTCACTTCTCTCGCTGAGAAAACGCTTTTTTGGTCGCTATAATTCAAAACTCATGAAACTCAAAATTTAGACTTGGTTTCCAGCTTCAAACCACCAGAACTACTGCATCTCAGCATTTCTATGCTGTTCCAAAGCTAATAAGGCTGAATATTGAGTGTAGTGCTGAAAATTCACATATTGTCACTTTTTCACTTCTCTCGCTGAGAAAACGCTTTTTTGGTCGCTATATTTCAAAACTCATGAAACTCAAAATTTAGACTTGGTTCCAGCTTCAAACCACCAGAACTACTGCATCTCAGCATTTCTATGCTGTTCCAAAGCTAATAAGGCTGAATATTGAGTGTAGTGCTGAAAATTCACATATTGTCACTTTTTCACTTCTCTCGCTGAGAAAACGCTTTTTTGGTCGCTATACATTCAAAACCTATGAAACTCAAAATTTAGACTTGGTTCCAGCTTCAAACCACCAGAACTACTGCATCTCAGCATTTCTATGCTGTTCCAAAGCTAATAAGGCTGAATATTGAGTGTAGTGCTGAAAATTCACATATTGTCACTTTTTCACTTCTCTCGCTGAGAAAACGCTTTTTTGGTCTCTATACATTCAAAACCTATGAAACTCAAAATTTACACTTGGTTCCAGCTTCAAACCACCAGAACTACTGCATCTCAGCATTTCTATGCTGTTCCAAAGCTAATAAGGCTGAATATTGAGTGTAGTGCTGAAAATTCACATATTGTCACTTTTTCACTTCTCTCGCTGAGAAAACGCTTTTTTGGTCGCTATAATTCAAAACCTATGAAACTCAAAATTTAGACTTGGTTCCAGCTTCAAACCACCAGAACTACTGCATCTCAGCATTTCTATGCTGTTCCAAAGCTAATAAGGCTGAATATTGAGTGTAGTGCTGAAAATTCACATATTGTCACTTTTTCACTTCTCTCGCTGAGAAAACGCTTTTTTGGTCTCTAACATTCAAAACTCATGAAACTCAAAATTTAGACTTGGTTCCAGCTTCAAACCACCAGAACTACTGCATCTCAGCATTTCTATGCTGTTCCAAAGCTAATAAGGCTGAATATTGAGTGTAGTGCTGAAAATTCACATATTGTCACTTTTTCACTTCTCTCGCTGAGAAAACGCTTTTTTGGTCTCTATACATTCAAAACTCATGAAACTCAAAATTTAGACCTTGGTTCCAGCTTCAAACCACCAGAACTACTGCATCTCAGCATTTCTATGCTGTTCCAAAGCTAATAAGGCTGAATATTGAGTGTAGTGCTGAAAATTCACATATTGTCACTTTTTCACTTCTCTCGCTGAGAAAACGCTTTTTTGGTCGCTATAATTCAAAACCTATGAAACTCAAAATTTAGACCTGTTTCCAGCTTCAAACCACCAGAACTACTGCATCTCAGCATTTCTATGCTGTTCCAAAGCTAATAAGGCTGAATATTGAGTGTAGTGCTGAAAATTCACATATTGTCACTTTTTCACTTCTCTCGCTGAGAAAACGCTTTTTTGGTCTCTAACATTCAAAACCCATGAAACTCAAAATTTAGACTTGGTTCCAGCTTCAAACCACCAGAACTACTGCATCTCAGCATTTCTATGCTGTTCCAAAGCTAATAAGGCTGAATATTGAGTGTAGTGCTGAAAATTCACATATTGTCACTTTTTCAACTTCTCTCGCTGAGAAAACGCTTTTTTGGTCTCTAACATTCAAAACTCATGAAACTCAAAATTTAGACTTGGTTCCAGCTTCAAACCACCAGAACTACTGCATCTCAGCATTTCTATGCTGTTCCAAAGCTAATAAGGCTGAATATTGAGTGTAGTGCTGAAAATTCACATATTGTCACTTTTTCACTTCTCTCGCTGAGAAAACGCTTTTTTGGTCTCTATAATTCAAAACCTATGAAACTCAAAATTTAGACTTGGTTCCAGCTTCAAACCACCAGAACTACTGCATCTCAGCATTTCTATGCTGTTCCAAAGCTAATAAGGCTGAATATTGAGTGTAGTGCTGAAAATTCACATATTGTCACTTTTTCACTTCTCTCGCTGAGAAAACGCTTTTTTGGTCTCTATACATTCAAAACCTCATGAAACTCAAAATTTAGACTTGGTTTCCAGCTTCAAACCACCAGAACTACTGCATCTCAGCATTTCTATGCTGTTCCAAAGCTAATAAGGCTGAATATTGAGTGTAGTGCTGAAAATTCACATATTGTCACTTTTTCACTTCTCTCGCTGAGAAAACGCTTTTTTGGTCTCTATACATTCAAAACCTCATGAAACTCAAAATTTAGCACTTGGTTTCCAGCTTCAAACCACCAGAACTACTGCATCTCAGCATTTCTATGCTGTTCCAAAGCTAATAAGGCTGAATATTGAGTGTAGTGCTGAAAATTCACATATTGTCACTTTTTCACTTCTCTCGCTGAGAAAACGCTTTTTTGGTCGCTATAATTCAAAACCTATGAAACTCAAAATTTAGACCTGGTTCCAGCTTCAAACCACCAGAACTACTGCATCTCAGCATTTCTATGCTGTTCCAAAGCTAATAAGGCTGAATATTGAGTGTAGTGCTGAAAATTCACATATTGTCACTTTTCAACTTCTCTCGCTGAGAAAACGCTTTTTTGGTCTCTAACATTCAAAACCTCATGAAACTCAAAATTTAGACCTTGGTTCCAGCTTCAAACCACCAGAACTACTGCATCTCAGCATTTCTATGCTGTTCCAAAGCTAATAAGGCTGAATATTGAGTGTAGTGCTGAAAATTCACATATTGTCACTTTTTCACTTCTCTCGCTGAGAAAACGCTTTTTTGGTCTCTAACATTCAAAACCTCATGAAACTCAAAATTTAGCACTTGGTTCCAGCTTCAAACCACCAGAACTACTGCATCTCAGCATTTCTATGCTGTTCCAAAGCTAATAAGGCTGAATATTGAGTGTAGTGCTGAAAATTCACATATTGTCACTTTTTCACTTCTCTCGCTGAGAAAACGCTTTTTTGGTCGCTATAATTCAAAACCTCATTAAACTCAAAATTTAGACTTGGTTTCCAGCTTCAAACCACCAGAACTACTGCATCTCAGCATTTCTATGCTGTTCCAAAGCTAATAAGGCTGAATATTGAGTGTAGTGCTGAAAATTCACATATTGTCACTTTTTCACTTCTCTCGCTGAGAAAACGCTTTTTTGGTCGCTATACATTCAAAACCTCATGAAACTCAAAATTTAGACTTGGTTCCAGCTTCAAACCACCAGAACTACTGCATCTCAGCATTTCTATGCTGTTCCAAAGCTAATAAGGCTGAATATTGAGTGTAGTGCTGAAAATTCACATATTGTCACTTTTTCACTTCTCTCGCTGAGAAAACGCTTTTTTGGTCGCTATAATTCAAAACCTATTAAACTCAAAATTTAGACCTTGGTTCCAGCTTCAAACCACCAGAACTACTGCATCTCAGCATTTCTATGCTGTTCCAAAGCTAATAAGGCTGAATATTGAGTGTAGTGCTGAAAATTCACATATTGTCACTTTTTCACTTCTCTCGCTGAGAAAACGCTTTTTTGGTCTCTATAATTCAAAACCTCATGAAACTCAAAATTTAGACTTGGTTCCAGCTTCAAACCACCAGAACTACTGCATCTCAGCATTTCTATGCTGTTCCAAAGCTAATAAGGCTGAATATTGAGTGTAGTGCTGAAAATTCACATATTGTCACTTTTTCACTTCTCTCGCTGAGAAAACGCTTTTTTGGTCTCTAACATTCAAAACCTCATGAAACTCAAAATTTAGACTTGGTTCCAGCTTCAAACCACCAGAACTACTGCATCTCAGCATTTCTATGCTGTTCCAAAGCTAATAAGGCTGAATATTGAGTGTAGTGCTGAAAATTCACATATTGTCACTTTTTCACTTCTCTCGCTGAGAAAACGCTTTTTTGGTCTCTATAATTCAAAACCTATGAAACTCAAAATTTAGACTTGGTTCCAGCTTCAAACCACCAGAACTACTGCATCTCAGCATTTCTATGCTGTTCCAAAGCTAATAAGGCTGAATATTGAGTGTAGTGCTGAAAATTCACATATTGTCACTTTTTCACTTCTCTCGCTGAGAAAACGCTTTTTTGGTCGCTATACATTCAAAACCTCATGAAACTCAAAATTTAGACTTGGTTCCAGCTTCAAACCACCAGAACTACTGCATCTCAGCATTTCTATGCTGTTCCAAAGCTAATAAGGCTGAATATTGAGTGTAGTGCTGAAAATTCACATATTGTCACTTTTTCACTTCTCTCGCTGAGAAAACGCTTTTTTGGTCGCTATAATTCAAAACCTATTAAACTCAAAATTTAGACTTGGTTTCCAGCTTCAAACCACCAGAACTACTGCATCTCAGCATTTCTATGCTGTTCCAAAGCTAATAAGGCTGAATATTGAGTGTAGTGCTGAAAATTCACATATTGTCACTTTTTCACTTCTCTCGCTGAGAAAACGCTTTTTTGGTCTCTATACATTCAAAACTCATGAAACTCAAAATTTAGACTTGGTTCCAGCTTCAAACCACCAGAACTACTGCATCTCAGCATTTCTATGCTGTTCCAAAGCTAATAAGGCTGAATATTGAGTGTAGTGCTGAAAATTCACATATTGTCACTTTTTCAACTTCTCTCGCTGAGAAAACGCTTTTTTTGGTCTCTAACATTCAAAACCTCATGAAACTCAAAATTTAGACTTGGTTCCAGCTTCAAACCACCAGAACTACTGCATCTCAGCATTTCTATGCTGTTCCAAAGCTAATAAGGCTGAATATTGAGTGTAGTGCTGAAATTTCACATATTGTCACTTTTTCACTTCTCTCGCTGAGAAAACGCTTTTTTGGTCTCTAACATTCAAAACCCATGAAACTCAAAATTTAGACTTGGTTCCAGCTTCAAACCACCAGAACTACTGCATCTCAGCATTTCTATGCTGTTCCACAGCTAATAAGGCTGAATATTGAGTGTAGTGCTGAAAATTCACATATTGTCACTTTTTCACTTCTCTCGCTGAGAAAACGCTTTTTTGGTCGCTATAATTCAAAACCTATAAACTCAAAATTTAGCACTTGGTTCCAGCTTCAAACCACCAGAACTACTGCATCTCAGCATTTCTATGCTGTTCCAAAGCTAATAAGGCTGAATATTGAGTGTAGTGCTGAAAATTCACATATTGTCACTTTTTCACTTCTCTCGCTGAGAAAACGCTTTTTTGGTCGCTATATTTCAAAACTCATGAAACTCAAAATTTAGACTTGGTTCCAGCTTCAAACCACCAGAACTACTGCATCTCAGCATTTCTATGCTGTTCCAAAGCTAATAAGGCTGAATATTGAGTGTAGTGCTGAAAATTCACATATTGTCACTTTTTCCACTTCTCTCGCTGAGAAAACGCTTTTTTGGTCTCTAACATTCAAAACTCATGAAACTCAAAATTTAGACTTGGTTCCAGCTTCAAACCACCAGAACTACTGCATCTCAGCATTTCTATGCTGTTCCAAAGCTAATAAGGCTGAATATTGAGTGTAGTGCTGAAAATTCACATATTGTCACTTTTTCACTTCTCTCGCTGAGAAAACGCTTTTTTGGTCGCTATAATTCAAAACCTCATGAAACTCAAAATTTAGACTTGGTTTCCAGCTTCAAACCACCAGAACTACTGCATCTCAGCATTTCTATGCTGTTCCAAAGCTAATAAGGCTGAATATTGAGTGTAGTGCTGAAAATTCACATATTGTCACTTTTTCACTTCTCTCGCTGAGAAAACGCTTTTTTGGTCTCTAACATTCAAAACCCATGAAACTCAAAATTTAGACCTTGGTTTCCAGCTTCAAACCACCAGAACTACTGCATCTCAGCATTTCTATGCTGTTCCAGAGCTAATAAAGCTGAAAATTGAGTGTAGTGCTGAAATTTCATATATTGTCACTTTTTCACTTCTCTCGCTGAGAAAACGCTTTTTTGGTCTCTAACATTCAAAACTCATGAAACTCAAAATTTAGACCTTGGTTCCAGCTTCAAACCACCAGAACTACTGCATCTCAGCATTTCTATGCTGTTCCAAAGCTAATAAGGCTGAATATTGAGTGTAGTGCTGAAATTTCATATATTGTCACTTTTTCACTTCTCTCGCTGAGAAAACGCTTTTTTGGTCTCTAACATTCAAAACCCATGAAACTCAAAATTTAGACTTGGTTCCAGCTTCAAACCACCAGAACTACTGCATCTCAGCATTTCTATGCTGTTCCAGAGCTAATAAGGCTGAATATTGAGTGTAGTGCTGAAAATTCACATATTGTCACTTTTTCACTTCTCTCGCTGAGAAAACGCTTTTTTGGTCTCTATACATTCAAAACCTCATGAAACTCAAAATTTAGCACTTGGTTCCAGCTTCAAACCACCAGAACTACTGCATCTCAGCATTTCTATGCTGTTCCAAAGCTAATAAGGCTGAATATTGAGTGTAGTGCTGAAAATTCACATATTGTCACTTTTTCACTTCTCTCGCTGAGAAAACGCTTTTTTGGTCGCTATACATTCAAAACCTATTAAACTCAAAATTTAGCACTTGGTTCCAGCTTCAAACCACCAGAACTACTGCATCTCAGCATTTCTATGCTGTTCCAAAGCTAATAAGGCTGAATATTGAGTGTAGTGCTGAAAATTCACATATTGTCACTTTTTCACTTCTCTCGCTGAGAAAACGCTTTTTTGGTCTCTATACATTCAAAACCTCATGAAACTCAAAATTTAGACTTGGTTCCAGCTTCAAACCACCAGAACTACTGCATCTCAGCATTTCTATGCTGTTCCAAAGCTAATAAGGCTGAATATTGAGTGTAGTGCTGAAAATTCACATATTGTCACTTTTTCACTTCTCTCGCTGAGAAAACGCTTTTTTGGTCGCTATAATTCAAAACTCATGAAACTCAAAATTTAGCACTTGGTTTCCAGCTTCAAACCACCAGAACTACTGCATCTCAGCATTTCTATGCTGTTCCAAAGCTAATAAGGCTGAATATTGAGTGTAGTGCTGAAAATTCACATATTGTCACTTTTTCACTTCTCTCGCTGAGAAAACGCTTTTTTGGTCGCTATAATTCAAAACCTCATGAAACTCAAAATTTAGCACTTGGTTCCAGCTTCAAACCACCAGAACTACTGCATCTCAGCATTTCTATGCTGTTCCAAAGCTAATAAGGCTGAATATTGAGTGTAGTGCTGAAAATTCACATATTGTCACTTTTTCAACTTCTCTCGCTGAGAAAACGCTTTTTTGGTCTCTATACATTCAAAACCTCATGAAACTCAAAATTTAGACCTGGTTCCAGCTTCAAACCACCAGAACTACTGCATCTCAGCATTTCTATGCTGTTCCAAAGCTAATAAGGCTGAATATTGAGTGTAGTGCTGAAAATTCACATATTGTCACTTTTTCACTTCTCTCGCTGAGAAAACGCTTTTTTGGTCGCTATAATTCAAAACCTATGAAACTCAAAATTTAGCACTTGGTTCCAGCTTCAAACCACCAGAACTACTGCATCTCAGCATTTCTATGCTGTTCCAAAGCTAATAAGGCTGAATATTGAGTGTAGTGCTGAAAATTCACATATTGTCACTTTTTCACTTCTCTCGCTGAGAAAACGCTTTTTTGGTCTCTATACATTCAAAACTCATGAAACTCAAAATTTAGACTTGGTTCCAGCTTCAAACCACCAGAACTACTGCATCTCAGCATTTCTATGCTGTTCCAAAGCTAATAAGGCTGAATATTGAGTGTAGTGCTGAAAATTCACATATTGTCACTTTTTCACTTCTCTCGCTGAGAAAACGCTTTTTTGGTCGCTATAATTCAAAACCTATGAAACTCAAAATTTAGACTTGGTTTCCAGCTTCAAACCACCAGAACTACTGCATCTCAGCATTTCTATGCTGTTCCAAAGCTAATAAGGCTGAATATTGAGTGTAGTGCTGAAAATTCACATATTGTCACTTTTTCACTTCTCTCGCTGAGAAAACGCTTTTTTGGTCTCTATACATTCAAAACCTATGAAACTCAAAATTTAGACTTGGTTCCAGCTTCAAACCACCAGAACTACTGCATCTCAGCATTTCTATGCTGTTCCAAAGCTAATAAGGCTGAATATTGAGTGTAGTGCTGAAAATTCACATATTGTCACTTTTTCACTTCTCTCGCTGAGAAAACGCTTTTTTGGTCTCTAACATTCAAAACCCATGAAACTCAAAATTTACACTTGGTTCCAGCTTCAAACCACCAGAACTACTGCATCTCAGCATTTCTATGCTGTTCCAGAGCTAATAAGGCTGAATATTGAGTGTAGTGCTGAAAATTCACATATTGTCACTTTTTCCACTTCTCTCGCTGAGAAAACGCTTTTTTGGTCTCTAACATTCAAAACTCATGAAACTCAAAATTTAGACTTGGTTCCAGCTTCAAACCACCAGAACTACTGCATCTCAGCATTTCTATGCTGTTCCAAAGCTAATAAGGCTGAATATTGAGTGTAGTGCTGAAAATTCACATATTGTCACTTTTTCACTTCTCTCGCTGAGAAAACGCTTTTTTGGTCTCTAACATTCAAAACCCATGAAACTCAAAATTTACGACTTGGTTCCAGCTTCAAACCACCAGAACTACTGCATCTCAGCATTTCTATGCTGTTCCAAAGCTAATAAGGCTGAATATTGAGTGTAGTGCTGAAAATTCACATATTGTCACTTTTTCACTTCTCTCGCTGAGAAAACGCTTTTTTGGTCTCTATACATTCAAAACCTCATGAAACTCAAAATTTAGACCTGGTTCCAGCTTCAAACCACCAGAACTACTGCATCTCAGCATTTCTATGCTGTTCCAAAGCTAATAAGGCTGAATATTGAGTGTAGTGCTGAAAATTCACATATTGTCACTTTTTCACTTCTCTCGCTGAGAAAACGCTTTTTTGGTCTCTATACATTCAAAACCTCATGAAACTCAAAATTTAGACTTGGTTCCAGCTTCAAACCACCAGAACTACTGCATCTCAGCATTTCTATGCTGTTCCAAAGCTAATAAGGCTGAATATTGAGTGTAGTGCTGAAAATTCACATATTGTCACTTTTTCAACTTCTCTCGCTGAGAAAACGCTTTTTTGGTCTCTAACATTCAAAACTCATGAAACTCAAAATTTAGACCTTGGTTCCAGCTTCAAACCACCAGAACTACTGCATCTCAGCATTTCTATGCTGTTCCAAAGCTAATAAGGCTGAATATTGAGTGTAGTGCTGAAAATTCACATATTGTCACTTTTTCACTTCTCTCGCTGAGAAAACGCTTTTTTGGTCTCTATACATTCAAAACCTCATGAAACTCAAAATTTAGACCTGGTTCCAGCTTCAAACCACCAGAACTACTGCATCTCAGCATTTCTATGCTGTTCCAAAGCTAATAAGGCTGAATATTGAGTGTAGTGCTGAAAATTCACATATTGTCACTTTTCAACTTCTCTCGCTGAGAAAACGCTTTTTTGGTCTCTAACATTCAAAACCTCATGAAACTCAAAATTTAGACCTGGTTCCAGCTTCAAACCACCAGAACTACTGCATCTCAGCATTTCTATGCTGTTCCAAAGCTAATAAGGCTGAATATTGAGTGTAGTGCTGAAAATTCACATATTGTCACTTTTTCACTTCTCTCGCTGAGAAAACGCTTTTTTGGTCTCTAACATTCAAAACTCATGAAACTCAAAATTTAGACTTGGTTCCAGCTTCAAACCACCAGAACTACTGCATCTCAGCATTTCTATGCTGTTCCAAAGCTAATAAGGCTGAATATTGAGTGTAGTGCTGAAAATTCACATATTGTCACTTTTTCACTTCTCTCGCTGAGAAAACGCTTTTTTGGTCGCTATAATTCAAAACCTATTAAACTCAAAATTTACACTTGGTTTCAGCTTCAAACCACCAGAACTACTGCATCTCAGCATTTCTATGCTGTTCCAAAGCTAATAAGGCTGAATATTGAGTGTAGTGCTGAAAATTCACATATTGTCACTTTTTCACTTCTCTCGCTGAGAAAACGCTTTTTTGGTCGCTATAATTCAAAACCTATTAACTCAAAATTTACACTTGGTTTCAGCTTCAACCACCAGAAACTACTGCATCTCAGCATTTCTATGCGTTCCAAAGCTAATAAGGCTGAATATTGAGTGTAGTGCTGAAAATTCACATATTGTCACTTTTCACTTCTCTCGCTGAGAAAACGCTTTTTTGGTCGCTATATTTCAAAACCTCATTTGAAACTCAAAATTTAGCACATGGTTCCCAGCTTCGAACCTACTGCAGAACTACTGCATTCTCAGCATTTCTATGCTGTTCAAGCTAATAAGGCTGA
>NC_040238.1:31292421-31307754 GCF_001444195.1 Xiphophorus couchianus
GCTGAATATTGAGTGTAGTGCTGAAATTCACATATTGTCACTTTTACACTTCTTCTCGCTGAGAAAAACGCTTTTTTGGTCTCCAAATATTGAAAACTCATGAAACTCAAAATTTAGACTTGGTTCATCTTCAAACCACCAGAACTGTTGCATTCAGCATTTCTATGCTGTTCCAACGCTAAGGAGGTTTAAAATTGGGTGTAGTGCTGAAAATTCACATATTGTCACTTTACACTTCTCTCGCTGAGAAAACGGCTTTTTTTTGGTCGCTATATTTCAAAACCTATAAAACTCAAAATGTAGACTTTGTTCCACCTTCAAACCACCAGAACTATTGCATCTCAGCATTTCTATGCTGTTCCACAGCTAATAACGCAGAATATTGAGTGTAGTGCTGAAAATTCACATATTGTCACTTTTTCACTTCTCTCGCTGAGAAAACGCTTTTTTGGTCTCTATATTTCAAAACCTATAAAACTCAAGATTTAGACCTGGTTCCAGCTTCAAACCACCAGAACTACTGCATCTCAGCATTTCTATGCTGTTCCAAAGCTAATAAGGCTGAATATTGAGTGTAGTGCTGAAAATTCACATATTGTCACTTTTTCACTTCTCTCGCTGAGAAAAAGCTTTTTTGGTCTCTAACATTCAAAACTCATGAAACTCAAAATTTAGACTTGGTTCCATCTTCAAACCACCAGAACTGTTGCATTTCAGCATTTCTATGCTGTTCCACAGCTAATAAGGCTGAATATTGAGTGTAGTGCTTACAATTCACATATTGTCACTTTTACACTTCTCTCGCTGAGAAAACGCTTTTTTGGTCGCTATATTTCAAAACCTATAAAACTCAAAATTTAGACTTTGTTCCAGCTTCAAACCACCAGAACTACTGCATCTCAGCATTTCTATGCTGTTCCACAGCTAATAAGGCTGGATATTGAGTGTAGTGCTGAAAATTCACATATTGTCACTTTTTCACTTCTCTCGCTGAGAAAACGCTTTTTTGGTCTCTATATTTCAAAACCTATAAAACTCAAGATTTAGACCTGGTTCCAGCTTCAAACCACCAGAACTACTGCATCTCAGCATTTCTATGCTGTTCCAAAGCTAATAAGGCTGAATATTGAGTGTAGTGCTGAAAATTCACATATTGTCACTTTTTCACTTCTCTCGCTGAGAAAAAGCTTTTTTGGTCTCTAACATTCAAAACTCATGAAACTCAAAATTTAGACTTGGTTCCATCTTCAAACCACCAGAACTGTTGCATTTCAGCATTTCTATGCTGTTCCACAGCTAATAAGGCTGAATATTGAGTGTAGTGCTGAAAATTCACATATTGTCACTTTTACACTTCTCTCGCTGAGAAAACGCTTTTTGGTCGCTATATTTCAAAACCTATAAAACTCAAAATTTAGACTTTGTTCCAGCTTC
This sequence comes from Xiphophorus couchianus, assembly GCF_001444195.1. Lineage (NCBI taxonomy): Eukaryota > Metazoa > Chordata > Actinopteri > Cyprinodontiformes > Poeciliidae > Xiphophorus > Xiphophorus couchianus. The sequence continues at coordinate 31,293,856 of NC_040238.1, forward strand.
AAACCACCAGAACTACTGCATCTCAGCATTTCTATGCTGTTCCACAGCTAATAAGGCTGGATATTGAGTGTAGTGCTGAAAATTCACATATTGTCACTTTTCACTTCTCTCGCTGAGAAAACGCTTTTTGGTCTCTAACATTCAAAACTCATGAAACTCAAAATTTAGACTTGGTTCCAGCTTCAAACCACCAGAACTACTGCATCTCAGCATTTCTATGCTGTTCCAAAGCTAATAAGGCTGAATATTGAGTGTAGTGCTGAAAATTCACATATTGTCACTTTTTCACTTCTCTCGCTGAGAAAAAGCTTTTTTGGTCTCTAACATTCAAAACTCATGAAACTCAAAATTTAGACTTGGTTCCAGCTTCAAACCACCAGAACTACTGTATCTCAGCATTTCTATGCTGTTCCAAAGCTAATAAGGCTGAATATTGAGTGTAGTGCTGAAATTGACATATTGTCCATTTTACACTTCTCTCGCTGAGAAAACGCTTTTTTGGTCTCCAAATATTGAAAACTCATGAAACTCAAAATTTAGACTTGGTTCCAGCTTCAAACCACCAGAACTGTTGCATTTCAGCATTTCTATGCTGTTCCAACGCTTAGGAGGTTTAAAATTGGGTGTAGTGCTGAAAATTCACATATTGTCACTTTTACACTTCTCTCGCTGAGAAAACGCTTTTTTGGTCGCTATATTTCAAAACCTATAAAACTCAAAATGTAGACTTTGTTCCAGCTTCAAACCACCACAACTACTGCATCTCAGCATTTCTATGCTGTTCCAAAGCTAATAAGGCTGAATATTGAGTGTAGTGCTGAAAATTCACATATTGTCACTTTTTCACTTCTCTCGCTGAGAAAAAGCTTTTTTGGTCTCTAACATTCAAAACTCATGAAACTCAAAATTTAGACTTGGTTCCAGTTTCAAACCACCAGAACTACTGTATCTCAGCATTTCTATGCTGTTCCAAAGCTAATAAGGCTGAATATTGAGTGTAGTGCTTACAATTCACATATTGTTACTTTTACACTTCTCTCGCTGAGAAAACGCTTTTTTGGTCTCCAAATATTGAAAACTCATGAAACTCAAAATTTAGACTTGGTTCCATCTTCAAACCACCAGAACTGTTGCATTTCAGCATTTCTATGCTGTTCCAACGCTAAGGAGGTTTAAAATTGGGTGTAGTGCTGAAAATTCACATATTGTCACTTTTACACTTCTCTCGCTGAGAAAACGCTTTTTTGGTCGCTATATTTCAAAACCTATAAAACTCAAAATGTAGACTTTGTTCCAGCTTCAAACCACCAGAACTACTGCATCTCAGCATTTCTATGCTGTTCCACAGCTAATAACGCAGAATATTGAGTGTAGTGCTGAAAATTCACATATTGTCACTTTTACACTTCTCTCGCTGAGAAAACGCTTTTTTGGTCTCTAACATTCAAAACTCATGAAACTCAAAATTTAGACTTGGTTCCAGCTTCAAACCACCAGAACTGTTGCATTCTCATCATTTCTATGCTGTTAAAAAGGCTGAAAATTTTAACGCAGTGCAAAAAGTTCACATTTTTAACTTCTCTCGCCGAGAAAATCGCTTTTTTTGGTCTCTAACATTGAAAACTCATGAATCTCAAAATTTAGACTTGGTTCCATCTTCAAACCACCAGAACTGTTGCATTCAGCATTTCTATGCTGTTCCACAGCTAATAAGGCTGAATATTGAGTGTAGTGCTTACAATTCACATATTGTCACTTTTACACTTCTCTCGCTGAGAAAACGCTTTTTTGGTCGCTATATTTCAAAACCTATAAAACTCAAAATTTAGACTTGGTTCCAGCTTCAAACCACCAGAACTACTGCATCTCAGCATTTCTATGCTGTTCCACAGCTAATAAGGCTGGATATTGAGTGTAGTGCTGAAAATTCACATATTGTCACTTTTTCACTTCTCTCGCTGAGAAAAAGCTTTTTTGGTCTCTAACATTCAAAACTCATGAAACTCAAAATTTAGACTTGGTTCCAGCTTCAAACCACCAGAACTACTGTATCTCAGCATTTCTATGCTGTTCCAAAGCTAATAAGGCTGAATATTGAGTGTAGTGCTGAAATTGACATATTGTCACTTTTACACTTCTCTCGCTGAGAAAACGCTTTTTTGGTCTCCAAATATTGAAAACTCATGAAACTCAAAATTTAGACTTGGTTCCATCTTCAAACCACCAGAACTGTTGCATTTCAGCATTTCTATGCTGTTCCAACGCTAAGGAGGTTTAAAATTGGGTGTAGTGCTGAAAATTCACATATTGTCACTTTTACACTTCTCTCGCTGAGAAAACGCTTTTTTGGTCGCTATATTTCAAAACCTATAAAACTCAAGATTTAGACCTGGTTCCAGCTTCAAACCACCAGAACTGTTGCATTTCAGCATTTCTATGCTGTTCCACAGCTAATAAGGCTGAATATTGAGTGTAGTGCTTACAATTCACATATTGTCACTTTTACACTTCTCTCGCTGAGAAAACGCTTTTTTGGTCGCTATATTTCAAAACCTATAAAACTCAAAATTTAGACTTGGTTCCAGCTTCAAACCACCAGAACTACTGCATCTCAGCATTTCTATGCTGTTCCACAGCTAATAAGGCTGGATATTGAGTGTAGTGCTGAAATTGACATATTGTCACTTTTACACTTCTCTCGCTGAGAAAACGCTTTTTTGGTCTCTAACATTGAAAACTCATGAAACTCAAAATTTAGACTTTGTTCCAGCTTCAAACCACCAGAACTACTGCATCTCAGCATTTCTATGCTGTTCCAAAGCTAATAAGGCTGAATATTGAGTGTAGTGCTGAAATTGACATATTGTCACTTTTACACTTCTCTCGCTGAGAAAACGCTTTTTTGGTCTCCAAATATTGAAAACTCATGAAACTCAGAATTTAGACTTGGTTCCATCTTCAAACCACCAGAACTGTTGCATTTCAGCATTTCTATGCTGTTCCAACGCTAATGAGGTTTAAAATTGGGTGTAGTGCTTACAATTCACATATTGTCACTTTTACACTTCTCTCGCTGAGAAAACGCTTTTTTGGTCTCTAACATTGAAAACTCATGAAACTCAAAATTTAGACTTTGTTCCAGCTTCAAACCACCAGAACTACTGCATCTCAGCATTTCTATGCTGTTCCAAAGCTAATAAGGCTGAATATTGAGTGTAGTGCTGAAATTGACATATTGTCACTTTTACACTTCTCTCGCTGAGAAAACGCTTTTTTGGTCTCCAAATATTGAAAACTCATGAAACTCAGAATTTAGACTTGGTTCCATCTTCAAACCACCAGAACTGTTGCATTTCAGCATTTCTATGCTGTTCCAACGCTAATGAGGCTTTAAAATTGGTGTAGTGCTTACAATTCACATATTGTCACTTTTACACTTCTCTCGCTGAGAAAACGCTTTTTTGGTCTCTAACATTCAAAACTCATGAAACTCAAAATTTAGACTTGGTTCCAGCTTCAAACCACCAGAACTACTGCTATCTCAGCATTTCTATGCTGTTCCAAAGCTAATAAGGCTGAATATTGAGTGTAGTGCTGAAATTGACATATATTCACTTTTACACTTCTCTCGCTGAGAAAACGCTTTTTTGGTCTCCAAATATTGAAAACTCATGAAACTCAAAATTTAGACTTGGTTCCATCTTCAAACCACCAGAACTGTTGCATTTCAGCATTTCTATGCTGTTCCAACGCTAAGGAGGTTTAAAATTGGGTGTAGTGCTGAAAATTCACATATTGTCACTTTTACACTTCTCTCGCTGAGAAAACGCTTTTTTGGTCGCTATATTTCAAAACCTATAAAACTCAAAATTTAGACTTGGTTCCATCTTCAAACCACCAGAACTGTTGCATTTCAGCATTTCTATGCTGTTCCAACGCTAATGAGGTTTAAAATTGGGTGTAGTGCTTACAATTCACATATTGTCACTTTTACACTTCTCTCGCTGAGAAAACGCTTTTTTGGTCTCTAACATTCAAAACTCATGAAACTCAAAATTTAGACTTGGTTCCAGCTTCAAACCACCAGAACTACTGTATCTCAGCATTTCTATGCTGTTCCAAAGCTAATAAGGCTGAATATTGAGTGTAGTGCTGAAATTGACATATATTCACTTTTACACTTCTCTCGCTGAGAAAACGCTTTTTTGGTCTCCAAATATTGAAAACTCATGAAACTCAAAATTTAGACTTGGTTCCATCTTCAAACCACCAGAACTGTTGCATTTCAGCATTTCTATGCTGTTCCAACGCTAAGGAGGTTTAAAATTGGGTGTAGTGCTGAAAATTCACATATTGTCACTTTTACACTTCTCTCGCTGAGAAAACGCTTTTTTGGTCGCTATATTTCAAAACCTATAAAACTCAAAATTTAGACTTGGTTCCAGCTTCAAACCACCAGAACTGTTGCATTTCATCATTTCTATGCTGTTAAAAAGGCTGAAAATTTAACGCAGTGCAAAAAGTTCACATTTTTAACTTCTCTCGCCGAGAAATCGCTTTTTTGGTCTCTAACATTGAAAACTCATGAATCTCAAACTTTAGACTTGGTTCCATCTTCAAACCACCAGAACTGTTGCATTTCAGCATTTCTATGCTGTTCCAACGCTAATGAGGTTTAAAATTGGGTGTAGTGCTTACAATTCACATATTGTCACTTTTACACTTCTCTCGCTGAGAAAACGCTTTTTTTGGTCTCTAACATTCAAAACTCATGAAACTCAAAATTTAGACTTGGTTCCAGCTTCAAACCACCAGAACTACTGCATCTCAGCATTTCTATGCTGTTCCACAGCTAATAAGGCTGGATATTGAGTGTAGTGCTGAAAATTCACATATTGTCACTTTTTCACTTCTCTCGCTGAGAAAAAGCTTTTTTGTCTCTAACATTCAAAACTCATGAAACTCAAAATTTAGACTTTGTTCCAGCTTCAAACCACCAGAACTACTGCATCTCAGCATTTCTATGCTGTTCCAAAGCTAATAAGGCTGAATATTGAGTGTAGTGCTGAAATTGACATATTGTCACTTTTACACTTCTCTCGCTGAGAAAACGCTTTTTTGGTCTCCAAATATTGAAAACTCATGAAACTCAGAATTTAGACTTGGTTCCATCTTCAAACCACCAGAACTGTTGCATTTCAGCATTTCTATGCTGTTCCAACGCTAATGAGGTTTAAAATTGGGTGTAGTGCTGAAAATTCACATATTGTCACTTTTACACTTCTCTCGCTGAGAAAACGCTTTTTTGGTCGCTATATTTCAAAACCTATAAAACTCAAAATGTAGACTTTGTTCCAGCTTCAAACCACCAGAACTACTGCATCTCAGCATTTCTATGCTGTTCCACAGCTAATAACGCAGAATATTGAGTGTAGTGCTGAAAATTCACATATTGTCACTTTTTCACTTCTCTCGTTGAGAAAACGCTTTTTTGGTCTCTATATTTAGAAACCTATAAAACTCAAGATTTAGACCTGGTTCCAGCTTCAAACCACCAGAACTACTGCATCTCAGCATTTCTATGCTGTTCCACAGCTAATAACGCAGAATATTGAGTGTAGTGCTGAAAATTCACATATTGTCACTTTTACACTTCTCTCGCTGAGAAAACGCTTTTTTGGTCTCTAACATTCAAAACTCATGAAACTCAAAATTTAGACTTGGTTCCAGCTTCAAACCACCAGAACTGTTGCATTTCATCATTTCTATGCTGTTAAAAAGGCTGAAAATTTAACGCAGTGCAAAAGTTCACATTTTTAACTTCTCTCGCCGAGAAATCGCTTTTTTGGTCTCTAACATTGAAAACTCATGAATCTCAAACTTTAGACTTGGTTCCATCTTCAAACCACCAGAACTGTTGCATTTCAGCATTTCTATGCTGTTCCAACGCTAATGAGGTTTAAAATTGGGTGTAGTGCTTACAATTCACATATTGTCACTTTTACACTTCTCTCGCTGAGAAAACGCTTTTTTTGGTCTCTAACATTCAAAACTCATGAAACTCAAAATTTAGACTTGGTTCCAGCTTCAAACCACCAGAACTACTGTATCTCAGCATTTCTATGCTGTTCCACAGCTAATAAGGCTGAATATTGAGTGTAGTGCTTACAATTCACATATTGTCACTTTTACACTTCTCTCGCTGAGAAAACGCTTTTTTGGTCGCTATATTTCAAAACCTATAAAACTCAAAATTTAGACTTGGTTCCAGCTTCAAACCACCAGAACTACTGCATCTCAGCATTTCTATGCTGTTCCAAAGCTAATAAGGCTGAATATTGAGTGTAGTGCTGAAAATTCACATATTGTCACTTTTTCACTTCTCTCGCTGAGAAAAAGCTTTTTTGGTCTCTAACATTCAAAACTCATGAAACTCAAAATTTAGACTTGGTTCCAGCTTCAAACCACCAGAACTACTGTATCTCAGCATTTCTATGCTGTTCCAAAGCTAATAAGGCTGAATATTGAGTGTAGTGCTGAAATTGACATATTGTCACTTTTACACTTCTCTCGCTGAGAAAACGCTTTTTTGGTCTCCAAATATTGAAAACTCATGAAACTCAAAATTTAGACTTGGTTCCATCTTCAAACCACCAGAACTGTTGCATTTCAGCATTTCTATGCTGTTCCAACGCTAAGGAGGTTTAAAATTGGGTGTAGTGCTGAAAATTCACATATTGTCACTTTTACACTTCTCTCGCTGAGAAAACGCTTTTTTGGTCGCTATATTTCAAAACCTATAAAACTCAAAATGTAGACTTTGTTCCAGCTTCAAACCACCAGAACTACTGCATCTCAGCATTTCTATGCTGTTCCACAGCTAATAACGCAGAATATTGAGTGTAGTGCTGAAAATTCACATATTGTCACTTTTACACTTCTCTCGCTGAGAAAACGCTTTTTTGGTCTCTAACATTGAAAACTCATGAATCTCAAACTTTAGACTTGGTTCCATCTTCAAACCACCAGAACTGTTGCATTTCAGCATTTCTATGCTGTTCCACAGCTAATAAGGCTGAATATTGAGTGTAGTGCTTACAATTCACATATTGTCACTTTTACACTTCTCTCGCTGAGAAAACGCTTTTTTTGGTCTCTAACATTCAAAACTCATGAAACTCAAAATTTAGACTTGGTTCCAGCTTCAAACCACCAGAACTACTGCATCTCAGCATTTCTATGCTGTTCCAAAGCTAATAAGGCTGAATATTGAGTGTAGTGCTGAAAATTCACATATTGTCACTTTTTCACTTCTCTCGCTGAGAAAAAGCTTTTTTGGTCTCTAACATTCAAAACTCATGAAACTCAAAATTTAGACTTGGTTCCAGCTTCAAACCACCAGAACTACTGTATCTCAGCATTTCTATGCTGTTCCAAAGCTAATAAGGCTGAATATTGAGTGTAGTGCTGAAATTGACATATTGTCCATTTTACACTCCTCTCGCTGAGAAAACGCTTTTTTGGTCTCCAAATATTGAAAACTCATGAAACTCAAAATTTAGACTTGGTTCCAGCTTCAAACCACCAGAACTGTTGCATTTCATCATTTCTATGCTGTTAAAAAGGCTGAAAATTTAACGCAGTGCAAAAAGTTCACATTTTTAACTTCTCTCGCCGAGAAATCGCTTTTTTGGTCTCTAACATTGAAAACTCATGAATCTCAAACTTTAGACTTGGTTCCATCTTCAAACCACCAGAACTGTTGCATTTCAGCATTTCTATGCTGTTCCACAGCTAATAAGGCTGAATATTGAGTGTAGTGCTTACAATTCACATATTGTCACTTTTACACTTCTCTCGCTGAGAAAACGCTTTTTTGGTCGCTATATTTCAAAACCTATAAAACTCAAAATTTAGACTTGGTTCCAGCTTCAAACCACCAGAACTACTGCATCTCAGCATTTCTATGCTGTTCCACAGCTAATAAGGCTGGATATTGAGTGTAGTGCTGAAAATTCACATATTGTCACTTTTTCACTTCTCTCGCTGAGAAAAAGCTTTTTTGGTCTCTAACATTCAAAACTCATGAAACTCAAAATTTAGACTTGGTTCCAGCTTCAAACCACCAGAACTACTGCATCTCAGCATTTCTATGCTGTTCCAAAGCTAATAAGGCTGAATATTGAGTGTAGTGCTGAAAATTCACATATTGTCACTTTTACACTTCTCTCGCTGAGAAAACGCTTTTTTGGTCTCCAAATATTGAAAACTCATGAAACTCAAAATTTAGACTTGGTTCCAGCTTCAAACCACCAGAACTGTTGCATTTCATCATTTCTATGCTGTTAAAAAGGCTGAAAATTTAACGCAGTGCAAAAAGTTCACATTTTTAACTTCTCTCGCCGAGAAATCGCTTTTTTGGTCTCTAACATTGAAAACTCATGAAACTCAAAATTTAGACTTTGTTCCAGCTTCAAACCACCAGAACTACTGCATCTCAGCATTTCTATGCTGTTCCAAAGCTAATAAGGCTGAATATTGAGTGTAGTGCTGAAATTGACATATTGTCACTTTTACACTTCTCTCGCTGAGAAAACGCTTTTTTGGTCTCCAAATATTGAAAACTCATGAAACTCAGAATTTAGACTTGGTTCCATCTTCAAACCACCAGAACTGTTGCATTTCAGCATTTCTATGCTGTTCCAACGCTAATGAGGTTTAAAATTGGGTGTAGTGCTTACAATTCACATATTGTCACTTTTACACTTCTCTCGCTGAGAAAACGCTTTTTTGGTCTCTAACATTCAAAACTCATGAAACTCAAAATTTAGACTTGGTTCCAGCTTCAAACCACCAGAACTACTGTATCTCAGCATTTCTATGCTGTTCCAAAGCTAATAAGGCTGAATATTGAGTGTAGTGCTGAAATTGACATATATTCACTTTTACACTTCTCTCGCTGAGAAAACGCTTTTTTGGTCTCCAAATATTGAAAACTCATGAAACTCAAAATTTAGACTTGGTTCCATCTTCAAACCACCAGAACTGTTGCATTTCAGCATTTCTATGCTGTTCCAACGCTAAGGAGGTTTAAAATTGGGTGTAGTGCTGAAAATTCACATATTGTCACTTTTACACTTCTCTCGCTGAGAAAACGCTTTTTTGGTCGCTATATTTCAAAACCTATAAAACTCAAAATGTAGACTTTGTTCCAGCTTCAAACCACCAGAACTACTGCATCTCAGCATTTCTATGCTGTTCCACAGCTAATAACGCAGAATATTGAGTGTAGTGCTGAAAATTCACATATTGTCACTTTTACACTTCTCTCGCTGAGAAAACGCTTTTTTGGTCTCTAACATTCAAAACTCATGAAACTCAAAATTTAGACTTGGTTCCAGCTTCAAACCACCAGAACTGTTGCATTTCATCATTTCTATGCTGTTAAAAAGGCTGAAAATTTAACGCAGTGCAAAAAGTTCACATTTTTAACTTCTCTCGCCGAGAAATCGCTTTTTTGGTCTCTAACATTGAAAACTCATGAATCTCAAACTTTAGACTTGGTTCCATCTTCAAACCACCAGAACTGTTGCATTTCATCATTTCTATGCTGTTAAAAAGGCTGAAAATTTAACGCAGTGCAAAAAGTTCACATTTTTAACTTCTCTCGCCGAGAAATCGCTTTTTTGGTCTCTAACATTGAAAACTCATGAATCTCAAACTTTAGACTTGGTTCCATCTTCAAACCACCAGAACTGTTGCATTTCAGCATTTCTATGCTGTTCCAACGCTAATGAGGTTTAAAATTGGGTGTAGTGCTTACAATTCACATATTGTCACTTTTACACTTCTCTCGCTGAGAAAACGCTTTTTTTGGGTTAGGGTTAGGGTAAGGGGGTTAGGGGTTAGGGTAAGGGTAAGGGGTAAGGGTTAGGGTTAGGGTTAGGTGTGGGGAAAGAGCCAACCTTCCACGTGGAAGGCTGGAAGTGCACTGGCCATCCTGCCCCTTGAGCCGTGTGCTTTACATGAACTAAAATAAACTAAACTTAGCTTAGGCACCCCTTATATTCTTTCCCTTACGTTCAACTAATTGGAATTATTTCTTGTCTTTATTCTTGCTTTCTCTTGTGTTTTTATTTAGCTTCTTCGCGACGTTTCGAGATTACTTTCTCTTCTTCAGGCGTTTTCTTTGTTTCTCTATTTCTTTGTTCTTCTTTGTTTCTCTGTTTCTTTATTTCTTCCTTTTTCTTAGTGTCTCTGTCTCTTTATTTTTCTTTATAATTTTGTCAAGCACCCTCTTATACTTTCCTCTTTCCTTTAAATAAAATTAACATCCAACTAAAAATCACCAAACTTGGGTTAAAAACAGCATAAACTTAGGCTAAAAAATAGGGTTTGGAGAGGTTAGGGTTAGGGTAATGGGTGGGTTAGGATTAGGTTTAGGGTAGGGGGCTGGGAACAAAATAACACACGACCCAATAGGGCAGGAGGCGCTGGCGGGATAGGTGTGGGGAAAGAGCCAACCTTCCACGTGGAAGGCTGGAAGTGCACTGGCCATCCTGCCCCTTGAGCCGTGTGCTTTACATGAACTAAAATAAACTAAACTTAGCTTAGGCACCCCTTATATTCTTTCCCTTACGTTCAACTAATTGGAATTATTTCTTGTCTTTATTCTTGCTTTCTCTTGTGTTTTTATTTAGCTTCTTCGCGACGTTTCGAGATTACTTTCTCTTCTTCAGGCGTTTTCTTTGTTTCTCTATTTCTTTGTTCTTCTTTGTTTCTCTGTTTCTTTATTTCTTCCTTTTTCTTAGTGTCTCTGTCTCTTTATTTTTCTTTATAATTTTGTCAAGCACCCTCTTATACTTTCCTCTTTCCTTTAAATAAAATTAACATCCAACTAAAAATCACCAAACTTGGGTTAAAAACAGCATAAACTTAGGCTAAAAAATAGGGTTTGGAGAGGTTAGGGTTAGGGTAATGGGTGGGTTAGGATTAGGTTTAGGGTAGGGGGCTGGGAACAAAATAACACACGACCCAATAGGGCAGGAGGCGCTGGCGGGATAGGTGTGGGGAAAGAGCCAACCTTCCACGTGGAAGGCTGGAAGTGCACTGGCCATCCTGCCCCTTGAGCCGTGTGCTTTACATGAACTAAAATAAACTAAACTTAGCTTAGGCACCCCTTATATTCTTTCCCTTACGTTCAACTAATTGGAATTATTTCTTGTCTTTATTCTTGCTTTCTCTTGTGTTTTTATTTAGCTTCTTCGCGACGTTTCGAGATTACTTTCTCTTCTTCAGGCGTTTTCTTTGTTTCTCTATTTCTTTGTTCTTCTTTGTTTCTCTGTTTCTTTATTTCTTCCTTTTTCTTAGTGTCTCTGTCTCTTTATTTTTCTTTATAATTTTGTCAAGCACCCTCTTATACTTTCCTCTTTCCTTTAAATAAAATTAACATCCAACTAAAAATCACCAAACTTGGGTTAAAAACAGCATAAACTTAGGCTAAAAAATAGGGTTTGGAGAGGTTAGGGTTAGGGTAATGGGTGGGTTAGGATTAGGTTTAGGGTAGGGGGCTGGGAACAAAATAACACACGACCCAATAGGGCAGGAGGCGCTGGCGGGATAGGTGTGGGGAAAGAGCCAACCTTCCACGTGGAAGGCTGGAAGTGCACTGGCCATCCTGCCCCTTGAGCTGTGTGCTTTACATGAACTAAAATAAACTAAACTTAGCTTAGGCACCCCTTATATTCTTTCCCTTACGTTCAACTAATTGGAATTATTTCTTGTCTTTATTCTTGCTTTCTCTTGTGTTTTTATTTAGCTTCTTCGCGACGTTTCGAGATTACTTTCTCTTCTTCAGGCGTTTTCTTTGTTTCTCTATTTCTTTGTTCTTCTTTGTTTCTCTGTTTCTTTATTTCTTCCTTTTTCTTAGTGTCTCTGTCTCTTTATTTTTCTTTATAATTTTGTCAAGCACCCTCTTATACTTTCCTCTTTCCTTTAAATAAAATTAACATCCAACTAAAAATCACCAAACTTGGGTTAAAAACAGCATAAACTTAGGCTAAAAAATAGGGTTTGGAGAGGTTAGGGTTAGGGTAATGGGTGGGTTAGGATTAGGTTTAGGGTAGGGGGCTGGGAACAAAATAACACACGACCCAATAGGGCAGGAGGCGCTGGCGGGATAGGTGTGGGGAAAGAGCCAACCTTCCACGTGGAAGGCTGGAAGTGCACTGGCCATCCTGCCCCTTGAGCCGTGTGCTTTACATGAACTAAAATAAACTAAACTTAGCTTAGGCACCCCTTATATTCTTTCCCTTACGTTCAACTAATTGGAATTATTTCTTGTCTTTATTCTTGCTTTCTCTTGTGTTTTTATTTAGCTTCTTCGCGACGTTTCGAGATTACTTTCTCTTCTTCAGGCGTTTTCTTTGTTTCTCTATTTCTTTGTTCTTCTTTGTTTCTCTGTTTCTTTATTTCTTCCTTTTTCTTAGTGTCTCTGTCTCTTTATTTTTCTTTATAATTTTGTCAAGCACCCTCTTATACTTTCCTCTTTCCTTTAAATAAAATTAACATCCAACTAAAAATCACCAAACTTGGGTTAAAAACAGCATAAACTTAGGCTAAAAAATAGGGTTTGGAGAGGTTAGGGTTAGGGTAATGGGTGGGTTAGGATTAGGTTTAGGGTAGGGGGCTGGGAACAAAATAACACACGACCCAATAGGGCAGGAGGCGCTGGCGGGATAGGTGTGGGGAAAGAGCCAACCTTCCACGTGGAAGGCTGGAAGTGCACTGGCCATCCTGCCCCTTGAGCCGTGTGCTTTACATGAACTAAAATAAACTAAACTTAGCTTAGGCACCCCTTATATTCTTTCCCTTACGTTCAACTAATTGGAATTATTTCTTGTCTTTATTCTTGCTTTCTCTTGTGTTTTTATTTAGCTTCTTCGCGATGTTTCGAGATTACTTTCTCTTCTTCAGGCGTTTTCTTTGTTTCTCTATTTCTTTGTTCTTCTTTGTTTCTCTGTTTCTTTATTTCTTCCTTTTTCTTAGTGTCTCTGTCTCTTTATTTTTCTTTATAATTTTGTCAAGCACCCTCTTATACTTTCCTCTTTCCTTTAAATAAAATTAACATCCAACTAAAAATCACCAAACTTGGGTTAAAAACAGCATAAACTTAGGCTAAAAAATAGGGTTTGGAGAGGTTAGGGTTAGGGTAATGGGTGGGTTAGGATTAGGTTTAGGGTAGGGGGCTGGGAACAAAATAACACACGACCCAATAGGGCAGGAGGCGCTGGGGTTAGGGTTAGGGTTAGGGTTAGGGTAAGGGTTAGGGTAAGGGTAGGGTTAGGGTTAGGGTTAGGGTTAGGGTAGGGTTAGGGTAAGGGTAAGGGTTAGGGTAGGGTAAGGGTTAGGGTAAGGGTTAGGGTAGGGTTAGGGGTAAGGGTTAGGGTAAGGGTAAGGGTTAGGGTTAGGGTAAGGGGTAGGGTTAGGGTTAGGGTTAGGGTAGGGTTAGGGTTAGGTTAGGGTAGGGTTAGGGTTAGGGTTAGGGTTAGGGTAGGGTTAGGGTTAGGGTTAGGGTTAGGGTTAGGGTTAGGGTAGGGTTAGGGTTAGGGTTAGGGTAGGGTTAGGGTTAGGTTAGGGTTAGGGTTAGGGTTAGGGTTAGGGTTAGGGTTAGGGTTAGGGTTAGGGTTAGGGTAGGGTTAGGGTTAGGGTTAGGGTAGGGTTAGGGTAGGGTAGGGTTAGGGTAGGGTTAGGGTTAGGGTAAGGGTTAGGGTTAGGGTTAGGGTTAGGGTTAGGGTTAGGGTTAGGGTAGGGTAGGGTAGGGTTAGGGTTAGGGTAGGGTTTAGGGTGGTTAGGGTTAGGGTAGGGTTTAGGGTTAGGGTTAGGGTAGGGGTTAGGGTA
>NC_040239.1:900000-1016776 GCF_001444195.1 Xiphophorus couchianus
GCATGATCAAACTCTGAGTTTTTTCTAATAACAACCTCTGGGTCGGAATCGGACGAGTCTGACAATTTTCCAACTGATAAACAAGGAAAAAAAGACAAAACAAGCCAATTTAACTACTAAGTGATAGTACCGTGTTCGGTCAACTATATTACATTGTATCTGGAAGCATAAACACAGCACTGGTAAAAACTAATAACTGAGTGTCTAGCTATCAAGTTTCCAGGAAGTAAGTTTACATTTAGGAGCCAATCTATGTATACTTTTTACTTGATTGGTTCATGCCACCAATGCTTAATTGCACAGTTTTAAAATGTACATTTATTGAAGTTAGTGCAATGTGCCAAACAATACACACAAACAGCTGAGCTTACCTTCTTCAAAGTCCCTTTTCAAGCAGAGGAAAAGAGAGATCCTTTGGTATGACTTGCCAATTTCAGCCTTATAAGCTTTAAGAGTGAACGGTGTTTGTGTCCCAGGGATATTAATAACCTCTGTCCCATCTGGGTACAGAAGGAGGAAAGGTCCATCTTTTATATCTTTGTTGAAGTCCTTCATTTTTTTAGCAGCAAGACTGAGCAGAGGTGTGGCAGAGACATCTGGATCTGTTGCAAGGAAAATGGTTTTTCCACGCTGTGGCTTCAGACCATCCTTGTGAATGGTCGTCAAGCCAATATTTATCTGAAAACAAAAAAAAGATTATGCGGAAGACTGAGCAATGTTTTGTTTTAGAGAATACTCTGTTTTTTTCTTTTTGTTTTTAATTCCTCCTGTATTATGTTACAATAATATCCAAATAGATCCATTAACTATTAGTCATTTTCAAGCTTTTACTTTTGAACTGATGCAAACAGAACAATGATTGGAAAATTATTATGCAATAATTAATCAGTAGATGATTTACTGTTTTGACTTATCATTAATTGACAGTTTGCTGTTACTGTTGTGGCGAGACTAGGTTAAAATCAAGAATATTGGGCAATTTAAATTTCTAGACCCAATTTAAGTTGCTCCACAGCGCCACCCTGGGAATTTCACCCAGAGAATATTACCTCTCTTTTTTTTAAAGCACACAGGTTCAGTTATGCATGAATTAAAACATCTGAGGCAATTGCAAATACACAAAAAGCTATTTATTAAATTCTTTTAAAACTCTTTTTAAAACCAGTTCTTTACAACAAAAAAACTAAGGAAAAACAGAAAAAAAACTATAGTAGCTGAGGTCACCGGCAGAAGGGGCCACTATAGGGACGGCATCCACCAAACACAGCAAACAAAAAAAACCCGTAAAAGCACCAGACGCAGTGAGACAACCCAAACTCAGGAATCACGGCACACAAAAGAGGGAGACACCGTCACCACACCAGCACCGCCACCGGGCCTCAGCAACTGCAAACAGAAAAACAGTTAACCAAATACAACAACCTTAAACTTAATACAACAATATCAGCCCAAATAAATAAACAATTATCTAAAGGAACCAAAGGGCTGGAAACTAAATAAAGAAACAAATAGAAAATCCAAGTTGAATATTAAGATCCGGTGTGGCTCTGGTCACGCCACTGCAGGAAGCGAGCTCGGCGCGCCGATGCCACACCCCAAACACCGCTTCAATTAAGGCGTATAGGCGCCACCACAGTCCGAGTTTGACTGATGACGTGCAAAATCCGGGATCCAAAAGAGCAGCAACGGTTCGAATATGGGGAGACCTGTCAATCCAGGCAAAAACGCACACACACACTCGCTGAACGAGGAAGCAGAGGAGAGCAGCACAATAGCGTTTCACCACCAGGGAATCAAAGCAGCATGCACCACACTGGCGATATGTTGCCTTTTCTTCCGCTGGAACCCAAGAGACGCGGGCCACACAGTGAATGATGAGGAAGACACATGTCTGACTGGGCACAGCGGCCGCTTATATACCCCGCCCACTTTACCCAACCGGAGCGTCACACCTGGAAACTATTTGTATAGGAATATGTATATTTCTATACCACTACATTCTACCCCCCCTTCTTGCATCGTCGACCCGACGATGGCTGATTCAAAACCAATGTTATCAGTTCCAAGGTCTAAACAAAGCTGATACAGTTGACAAAGATGCAGACGCGCCCCCAGGATGAATGTCTCCTGCTGGCCGTGGGAGATGGTTCACATTAGTATGTCGACCAGCAGTTGGACGGTTGGAGCGACGTAGGGCCACTGGGTCAGCACAGCTGACAGATGGACCAGCCAAAGATGTAGAGGGTTCGGTGGGTGCAGAAGGTGGTCCAGGTTCCTGAGATGGAGTTTGAGGCAGCAACCTACTAGGAGGTAAGGCAGAAGCAACCACTAGGGCAGGCGTGTCCAAAGTCGGTCCTCAAGGGCCGGCATCCTGCATGTTTTTGTTCTCTCCCTGGTTGTAGTAACAACCTTCTCAGCTTGTCAATGTTCTCCTAAGGCCTCTAATGAGCCATCATTGGATCCAGGTGCGTTAAACCAGGGAGAGAACTAAAACACACAGGATGGCGGCCCTCCAGGACCGACTTTGGACACCCCTGCACTAGGGGTTGCTGTTCACAAACAAACAGATCATAATCAAAGGGGCCATTATCCTCAGTCAGTCCCTTTTCTACGGGAGGCAAGTTATGGGGAGGAGTGTGATCAGGAGGAACAACACCAACCACAGATTTTAACATGGTACGGTGCACCTGTCTCACTTTAGTTTGGTCATCCAGAGGCACAATGGTGTAAACAGAGCCACCCCCCTTTGGTGCCCTCAATACCTTGTACTTCACAGAGCTCCATCGGTCTCTTGTCTTATGAGGCCCCCTAGCAGTAAAGTCACGCAAAAACACAAGTTGCCCTTCCTTTAATGGCAGATGTTTCACCTGGGTATCATGAGCCTGCCTTCGGCGATCTGCAGCATGTTTCAGGTGCTCTCTAGCCCCATCAAAGGCTACCTGCAATCGAGCTTGATGCTCTTGAACCCACTCATGGATAGACCCACCAACTGGACTCTCAACTCTACCCAACAGGAAATCCAGGGGCAATCTAGGTTCCTGACCAAACATTAAAAGAAATGGTGACTCTCCAGTAGATTGGTGTGGAGTTGTATTATAACAATAAAGAACCTGGGGCAAACAGGCATGCCAATCCCTTTTTCGGGACACAGGCAGTGTCCTTAACAGATTGTGCAGCGTCCGATTGAAGCGCTCACATTGGCCATTTCCTTCCGGATGGTAAGGAGTGGTGCGTGATTTTACAATGCCATACAAGTTACACAGCTGCTGGATAAGCAAGCTCTCAAAGTTACGACCCTGGTCAGAATGCAACCGAGCAGGAACGCCAAACTTATAAAACCATTCAGACACCAAGACCTTAGCCACAGTGGCCGCTCGCTGATCCCGTGTAGGGACAGCAACAGTATATTTACTAAAAACATCTGTCAAGACCAAAACATTTTCCAAGCCATTCTGGGTGGGCTCTAAGGTGGTATAATCAATGGCCAGAATTTCATTAGGACGTGATGCTAGTAAATGTCCCATGTAGCCATAAGCTTTAGGGTGAACATCCTTTGCCACTTGGCACCTCTCACAAGTCTGGCACCATTGAGCCACATCAGAGGCCATATGAGGCCAGTAACACTGGGACCGCAAGAGCGCCAAAGTTCGCTCCACTCCCTGGTGACCATGTTCTTCATGGACTTGAGTCAGAACATCCTTAATTAGCACACTTGGCAACACCAACTGGAACACAGCATCACCACCATCTGATCTAAATATCTTTCGATAGAGAACGCCATCTCTCTCGACAAACCGGTCCCACTGCCGGAGCAGAACCAAGGTGGATGGGGACAGCTGGGCTCGCTCCTCTCGACTAGGATGCTGTCCTTTCCTCCAAAACACCAATAAGTCCTGTAAAAAAGGATCAGTCTGCTGCAAAGCACAAAGTTCAGCTGTAGTATGCTGTGGCAAAACTGCAACAACTGCTTGGGTTGCCTCAACCTTTTCAAGTCCCAAAGCTTCCTGTAATGCTTTAGGCATAGCTGTACCTGGAAGCATGGCTTTCACATCTGGCGGATCAGGTGGATGCTGACGGGAAAGTGCATCAGCATTCGTATTACACCGCCCTGACCGATACTTGATCTCAAAATCAAAAGAGGCTAGCTGAGCAGCCCACCTCTGTTCAGTGGCAGCCAATTTAGCAGTGGACAAATGGCTGAGAGGGTTGTTATCAGTGTATACAATACATTTATTCCCCAATAGATACTCTCTAAACTTGTCGGTCATGGCCCACTTGAGGGCCAAGAACTCAAGCTTCATGGAGCTATAATTTGCCATGTTCCGCTCAGTGGGTCTCAAGCTTCGACTAGCATAAGCAATCGGTCTCACCTTGCCTGCCTGCATTTGAGAGAGGACTGCTCCCAGGCCACCATGGCTGGCATCAACCTCCAAGATAAATGGTTGAGTGAAATCTGCATAGGCTAACACTGGTGTTGTTGTTAGCTTAGCCTTCAAGACTTCAAAGCTCTTTTGACATTCATCAGTCCAACATGCAGCAAGTCCATGGTCAGGTTTCTTGCCGGTACCACCACACTGAGCCACCGCTTTATGCAATGGAGCTGCCAATTTTGCAAAACCTTCCACAAAACGACGGTAATAACTGGCAAAGCCAAGGAACGACCGAAGTTCTGAGGCTTTAGTAGGAGTTAGCCAATTGGCTACAACTTCAGTTTTACTAGGATCTGTAGCAACCCCCTCACCAGAGATCACGTCCTAAATAACGTACCTCTTTTTGAAAGAAGGAACATTTACTGAGCTTTGCTTTAAGCCCCTGTTGTTGAAGTCGGCCCAGCACCACTTTCAAGCGTTCCAGATGTTGATCCACACTTGAAGAGAAGACAACAATGTCATCAAGATACAACAAGACAGACTGGTACTGTTGGTCCCCAAAAATCCGCTGCATTAGCCGTTGGAATGTACTAGGCGCATTACAGAGCCCAAAAGGCATTCGGTTCCATTCAAACAGCCCAAAGGGGGTACAAAAGGCAGTTTTTGGACGGTCTGCCTCCACAACTGGAACCTGATTATATCCGCTAGCAAGATCAAGGGTGGAAAACCAACATGCGCCAGACAAAGCATCCAACGATTCTTCTATTCGTGGAAGGGGGAAAGAATCTTTTCGGGTCTTGCCATTTAGTCTTCTATAGTCAACACACATACGAATACTCCCATCTTTCTTTCTAACTAAGACGATGGGAGATGCATATGGGCTGCTACTTTCTCTAATGATCTGTGAAGCAAGTAACTGATTGATATGGTCCTTCACCACCTCATAATCAGAAGGGGGAATGCGCCGATAGCGTTGTTTAACTGGGACATCGTCAATCAGAGGAATGTCATGAGCTATCGCATTAGTACAGCCCAGGTTGCCATCGTGAGATGAGAAAACTGTCATATACTGATTGAGCAATGACCTCACCTGACCTTGTCCTTCCACGGACAAGGAGGACAAATCCAAGTCCTCCACCTGCTGTTGCACATTAACTGAAGCCGTCTGGCACACCATCGTAGCTACCTTTGCTGGGACTTCAGTAATTCCTGCAGGGAGACTAACAACATTGACAACATTTAAGGTGCCAACAACAGTGCGAGGGTATACCACCACCTCTGTCGTACCAACATTAATAATGGGCACATAAGCTGTACCCTTGATTACCTGAACCAAGGCAGGGGAAGCAAGCAAACCAGAAGGCAATCCGGACTCTAAAGGTTCAAACAAAACAGTAGAGCCTGCATACACATCAGAACATGTGGCAGCCACAATTTTCATGACTCCACCAGGAATCCGACAGCCCTTTTTACCCCTGACCTTAACCCTTCCGGGACCACTCCGAGACTCTCGCGAGTCGGCAAACTGGCACTGCTGCAGTGCCTGCATGACTGACTGAGGGGCCTCAGAAACACCAGACACAGAAGACCAAGCTACACCATGCAGCCCAAACAGTTCTTGATAACACTTCCTGATCACATTCATCCCCAAAACACCTGGGACTTTGGCTGGGACCTCTCCACAAGGGTCCTGCACAACCAAAACACCGCAGTGGGGGATCAATTTGCCACAGAGGTATACATCCAGTTCCAAATAGCCAATATAAGGAATCTTAAGACCATTGGCAGCTCTAAGCTCCAACCAATGACACGACTGGAGGCGCTCCGAACCCCAAGACTCCATATGCTGACGGAAAAAACTTTCAGAAACCGTGGACACCATCGAACCAGTATCCACCAAACATGTGACTGTCACTCCACCCATAACTACATCCGCATGAGGGCAAACTGAAATCAACTTAGAAGCACCCAAACTTCCAATAGTGGCTAGTGAGCCAGTAACATCCCCACCCAAACTGTGGCTCTGCAGTCCGGTGGGAACTAGTTTTCCGCCATGGAAGCAGAACGGGACTGAGCAGCTGAATCTGACTGGCATTGGGTTCGATGGGGGGCACGCACCCCATCACACTCTCGTGCAAAATGACCAGGCTGGTTACACCGCCTACAGATCACTGGACCAGTAAAGCGTGGCTGGTTAGGACGGCGGAAATTCTGCAACTGAGAAATGCTCTCACTAAGCTGCTGGAGCTGCTCTTGCTGACGCTTTAGCATTTCTCTTATCTGGCTCATTTCCGTTGATGTTAAAGAAGCTACCTGAGGACCACCACGAACCCCATACTGGACACCATAAACTGAGGGAACCGACTGGCTACGGCTCCTCCCACTATGAGGTACCCCTTCGCGTTCCCACTGGATTGCTGCAGCCCTAACCTCAAGCAAAGTGCTGTCCGGCCTCATGCGTACCAGCTGCTTCAGCTCATGACGCAGGGAACTGTCTAACACCTGTTCGACAAACTGATCTCTTAGCAACGTCTCAGAATTCAGCATACCAGCAGGTGCACGCTGCTTTACCCTCTCCATAAGGCCCATTAATGTAAGGGAGAACTCCTGAAGACTCTCTCCCTCTTGTTGTCTTCTAGAAAAGAAGGCCTCTTGAAGAGCAACATATGACTCTGAACAACCATACAATTCCTGTAGGATCTCAAATATTCTAGCAGGGTCCTCTCTCTCTGCACTAGAGCGATACTTTATTTCATTTCTAGCCTCTCCCTCCAAGTGATCAAATAGGAAAAACGCTTGGTCAACCACAGACAGATGTCGTGCTCTCATACACACCTTCGCTTCCTCCATCCACTCACTCAAACCTATGCCTGTCCTCCCTCTGAAGATGGGACATTTCCTATCTCTAGGGACAAAAATCAGTCTCTCTGCTACAGGGAGACTAGGCGTAGGAGGGGCATTAGGCAAAGCTGAAGAAGTGGACGGCTGAGCACTTAAGCTAGCCTGTCCTTGTCGCAACTGCTCATTGTCGGCTCTTAAGCTTGCTACCAGCTTTTTAAGTTCCTGAATTTCTTCTTCCATAATCACAAGCTTATTCTGTTTCCTGTGATTACTACAGTGCAAAACTACAACCTAAGGTTAACTGTTAACACCTCACCCACCACTTTGAAGATCTGCACGGAACCACTGCTGCTCTGTTGCCGGATTGGCCAATCTACACAAAAAAGAAGGGAGAAAGAAAAAAAAAAAATCCACACACACAACACAAATATTAAAAACCCCAAACAAATACTTGTCTCAGATGTTCATAAAAAGCACAGTCCTGCTCACAGCGCCAAAAATGTGGCGAGACTAGGTTAAAATCAAGAATATTGGGCAATTTAAATTTCTAGACCCAATTTAAGTTGCTCCACAGCGCCACCCTGGGAATTTCACCCAGAGAATATTACCTCTCTTTTTTTTAAAGCACACAGGTTCAGTTATGCATGAATTAAAACATCTGAGGCAATTGCAAATACACAAAAAGCTATTTATTAAATTCTTTTAAAACTCTTTTTAAAACCAGTTCTTTACAACAAAAAAACTAAGGAAAAACAGAAAAAAAAACTATAGTAGCTGAGGTCACCGGCAGAAGGGGCCACTATAGGGACGGCATCCACCAAACACAGCAAACAAAAAAAACCCGTAAAAGCACCAGACGCAGTGAGACAACCCAAACTCAGGAATCACGGCACACAAAAGAGGGAGACACCGTCACCACACCAGCACCGCCACCGGGCCTCAGCAACTGCAAACAGAAAAACAGTTAACCAAATACAACAACCTTAAACTTAATACAACAATATCAGCCCAAATAAATAAACAATTATCTAAAGGAACCAAAGGGCTGGAAACTAAATAAAGAAACAAATAGAAAATCCAAGTTGAATATTAAGATCCGGTGTGGCTCTGGTCACGCCACTGCAGGAAGCGAGCTCGGCGCGCCGATGCCACACCCCAAACACCGCTTCAATTAAGGCGTATAGGCGCCACCACAGTCCGAGTTTGACTGATGACGTGCAAAATCCGGGATCCAAAAGAGCAGCAATGGTTCGAATATGGGGAGACCTGTCAATCCAGGCAAAAACGCGCACACACACACTCGCTGAACGAGGAAGCAGAGGAGAGCAGCACAATAGCGTTTCACCACCAGGGAATCAAAGCAGCATGCACCACACTGGCGATATGTTGCCTTTTCTTCCGCCGGAACCCAAGAGACGCGGGCCACACAGTGAATGATGAGGAAGACACATGTCTGACTGGGCACAGCGGCCGCTTATATACCCCGCCCACTTTACCCAACCGGAGCGTCACACCTGGAAACTATTTGTATAGGAATATGTATATTTCTATACCACTACACTGTTAAACAATTATTCTGTATAGTTTTGCTACCTGGAACTTTCTTTAAGCAAGTCTATTATGGTACTTAAAAGCTGCTTGTTTTTGGTCGGAACAAAACCGGACCTACCCGAACTTTCTTTTTTTCCTTTTGCTGTAACCCCTTTTTCCCAAGAGAATACTTTTGTCGCTCCTCATTTTTCTTTTTTCTGTATTCAAGGAAGGTGCTGAGGGCTGGTGCAGGGCAGGATGGAACAGGCTGTTGTGCTAGAAGTAAAGTAAAGAAAAAATGTTGCACATCACATTCATGCAAACAGATGATATGTATTACGTTACAGCCAAATTACTTAAGGCTGTAACGGACCTTAACGGACCACAGCCTTAAGCAGTGCCTAAGGCTGTAACGGACCTTACTATTTTTAATTTAATTTAATTGGTTTATTTGGTAGGGACAGACATACAGCGACATGGACAAACTGAACAAAACAGCAGTCTCATGTTTACGTCATCGCAGCACTTGTCCCTAGATGGGCTTTTTCTATATATGGCTAATACCATGCTGCTGTATTATATCGAGTTTGTGTACTTTTAACTGCATTTACAATGAACAACTAAATGACAGTGGACACGGTCTGGAGACCACTAACGTTAGCAAGTTGCTACATCCATAAGAAACATAAATATTTCTTTATGCTTATTAACTTACTTGAACATTGTGGAGTATCTTCCATAAATATTTCCTGAAGTTGAAGCCTCTTGCCACAATTGCTGCAGAAGTTTGATGACGGCTCAACCAGCTCTTTCCCGCAGTTTGGGCAAAACATTGCGACGTGACCGTATTCCCGCTTCTCATTAAAACGAAGCACACCAGAGTAACTTCCGGTTCAAAAGTAAAACGAGCTGTAGTCCAATCAGCGATTTCTTAGGTCTCCCACTGGGACATACCTTTTCCGTTGTGTTTTCGTTAATGTCGTTGTGTTTTGTTAATGTCTTTGTGTTTTCGTCAATGTCATTGTGTTTTCGTTAATGTTGTTGTGTTTTCGTTAATGTTGTGTTTTTGAATTTGTAATTGTGCTTCGTTAATATTGTTGTGCTTTGCACCTCAGGGCCACCGTAATTTGATGTTTGAATGACGTAAACTCACAAAGGAATGAGGTAATTAGTCCAACGTTTAGAAGCTACAGCGGCTGTAATGCGCCACAGCAAAGGTAAAATAACCCGAACAGGTGATCAACTCAAAACCACTCGTACCTTTTTACCTCTCTCTCTCTTTGTAGTTTAAGCACACCTGTTACCGTGGCAATTGCCTACGCCCCGCAAGACGAGCAAAGATTACGTTAAAAACATAACATTCAGTCCGTTACAATATCAAGTTTCCAGGCTTGATATTTATTTCTCGATTATTAATCAACACTTCCCTGAACACAGCGATGGTTGATTGACTAGCTGTACTTGGTGCTAGAGTGGCTAACACGAGTAACAGTTTAATCCAAAGCCTTTTCTGCTAAAATAAAATCTTTAGTGTATGTCAGATACAGACACATTGCATATTGATCTGTTTAGCTAACGTAAGACTGTGTAGCAGACAGGCTTCAGGGTGTAGAAGTTGTATCAGTTCTGCCATTATGCTGTACTTAGCTAACAGGAAACATGTGTTTGTGAGATGGCTACGCACGTGACCACGTAGAATGGGCATCAGCCAATGAAAAGCGTCCCCTCTGGTAAGGTCCATTATTGTGCGGAGGTGTTGAATGAGGTGTCGCATATATGGGACAAGCTGTGACCAAAGTCTGCTATATAGTGATATAACAGTCATGAACGATCCAATTCTTCTGGACGAATCTTTACTAGGTTCTATAGGACTGAAGCCTCACTGAGAGCCGTTTTTTGTTCTTGTGATGCTCTGCATACACTTTCAGTCGCTATTAATATTTAATTGAAATATATATAGATTTATTTAATTGGGGAATAAAACAAGAACGTAAGAACGCAGAGCATGTTCATTGCTCTTTGATTGTTTTCATCACCTGTCATGGTGGCAGACAGGGTGAACACTCATGGTGCTCCTTCAGCGTGGTTACTTCTTGCTTGTTGCGCCTTGGACAGTGTTCATAGTTGAGCATTGTTTACCGTTAATGCATTGCCTTAATTGCTATGTTTAATGGTGCAGACAATTGTGGTTTCTGACATGGGCAACCGCCCAGGGCGTTATCTTTTGGCAGGAGACTTCTGCGGATTGTGGCAGAGAGATGGAAGCAAAGCAGAATGAAGAATTTGAATTGAGAATGATACTGGTTAAATTTATTTCAGCTCTAAGTATTTAATATCTAGGTGTTTTTATGGGAATGTGGATTTTTCAGATCAATTTGAGAAGCAATTTTGATAGGTACACTTCATTTTATTGTGTCATGTAGCGCGGAGTGCTGGTCTTGGTCTTGATTTGGTCTCGGGTTAGGCGGTCTTGACTACAACACTGCTACATGGCTCCTTGGTTGCATGTCCTCCCCCATCCACATTCTTTTCATCCTCTTTCTGTTGGATTTCTTTCAAAATAAATGCCTCTAGTGGCAAAAAAGTGAAGTTCATGCTATATTAGGACAGGAGACAAGATGTTTCCATCCCTGAAATTATGATGCATAGAATCACAAATCTAAGTCTAAACTATGTTATAGAGAGTAAACACAATAACATCATGCTTTATCTGTGGCATTGTTTGTTAAAATGGCACATCACTGATGTAGTAAAATTAAATACGATAGGTACACTTAATGATATTGTATTAGCGATTAGGTAATGCATTCAGTAAGTACTTTTACTTTAATACTTAAGTATTTACAAAAGCCAGTACTTTTTTTACTTTTACTCAAGTAAATATTTTAATGTTGTACTTTTACTTTTACTAGAGTACATTTTTGTCTGTGTATTTGTACTTTTAC
Organism: Xiphophorus couchianus; assembly: GCF_001444195.1. Classification (NCBI taxonomy): domain Eukaryota; kingdom Metazoa; phylum Chordata; class Actinopteri; order Cyprinodontiformes; family Poeciliidae; genus Xiphophorus; species Xiphophorus couchianus. Next base: position 911,687 of record NC_040239.1, read on the forward strand.
TTAAGTGCATTTTTTTTGAGTACTTTCTCCACCACTGGGAAACACCCAGAGACGGTGACATGTGTCAAGAGAAGTGGAGTTTTGATGACTACACTGAGCCCTCTGTGACAACTGAGGATGAAGAATCTGCATCTTCACAGCCCAGACGAACCTCTTCTCTTTCCAGGGGATGAGGACGGCAAACTGCAGGAGTGTGATGGACTCCCAGCATGTGAAAGGTCTGACCTCGTGGAGGGGGTGTCAAGAAAATCCGAGCTCATCCCACTTCCCCATGCTGGAGATTTTAGTTTAACAGTAATAATAAATAAAGTTATCTTTAAAATGAATCACTCAAGTGACATCAAGGCCCAACGGTAGACTTAAGTGTCAATAAAATAAATCTGGTTGTGTGTGTTGTTTTTGTCTCATGCAAACTTTGCTTTAATTCTACTTTTTTCTATCTAATCATAAGAAATCATAGTCAGTCAGAGAGAGTCATGAAACAGAAAAAGCAGGTTTCCTGGAAAAAGAGGAAGTAAGTTTCCAGCCTGCAGATTTATAAAAATAGCTGAGACTATTTCTTATTTTAAAGCATGAAAGTTTTAAAGAATGAAATCTAAACATTTTGAGTAATTTGATAAGATTCAAAGTAAAATACTTATATTAATATTGATTTACTTATAATAATACTTACACTTACATTTGTGGGAACACTTACAAGAAAAACAAGTAACTGTAACTTTGGTATCAAATAATTAGAATCATGGATTATTCTTGGTTTCTTTTCAGAAAACATATGTAATAACTCACATAATAATAAGCGTGATTATGAGTATGGTTATAAAATTACAAATGAATGCTAAATCAGAGAAGCTAAAGAAGTTATAAATGTGATTTTGACATTGAACTTGAAATGGTGTAAAAAGGTGTAACTGCAATTAAACATCACTGATATGTTGGAGGTAGATGGTAGGTGAAAGGTTAAGGGGAAAAAGGGGAACTAACAGGAGAGCAGAGATGATCAGTGCCTTATTTAGAAACAGATTGAACAACGTAAACGTTTCAGAGAAAAGGTCTTGCAGGCAAGGGACATAGGAGGTTCACATTAGCACAGACATCAGGAAATGTCTCTAAGACAGTGATGGATATGAGATCATCTGTCTAAGCAGTCAGCCAATGAAATAAGTACAGCAACAGTGCTAGCCAATGCAAACGCACCAAAAGGGTGGATAAACCCTATAAAAGGTGGGTGCAAAAGAGGAACCTTTGGTTGGATCCTCCAGGCAGCTTCGAGCCAAGATCGAGATGGACAAAGAACTCTGCAGCTGAAGAAGAGCCGGGGCCACAGAGCCGAAGACTGTCCTGTGCATGGGGACCAACCCGTCAGCCCCACAACCTGTGGCTTCAAATCACACTTCTCTCATCAGCTGGGTTCAGAGCCCAAAGATGAAGATAAAGACAAAGACCAAGGCAAAGACAAAGAACAAAGGCAAAGTAGAAGAACTGGTGCCTTCCTTCCTGCAAGTCCTGTGTGACCTCACCATCTATGCAGAGAAGAAGCTCATCAGACCTACAGAGATTCCTGCCTTCATCGATCAACTTCCTCCTCCTGCTGCAACACCTTCTTCATCATCAGGCCAGGTCTGGGGTTCGAAACGCCAAACTCCGTCCGTCTCTCTCAAAGGTTCCCTTTTTTAGTTCTCAGTGTCAGCAGTAGGGAAAGATAAACTAGATGATTGATTTTACTTATTTGATTATTTCTGCTACTGAATGAAGCTGTACTGACCCTTGCAAAAATGCCTTACTAATAAAATATTTAGCATAAAGAAAATCTAAAAGATGTTGTGGACATTCAGTTAATGAGTCACCTTAAAGTTCTTTAATGGTTGTAAAATAGTTATGATGTTTGATTCTGGAGAGGAAAAAGTGGAAAATGTTTTTAGGTTGCTGGTAGCCCATATGTAAAACATCATCCTTGGGACTCGCCCGAGTCACTAAAACCTACCTGGTTCAATAACAAATGCAAGTTGTAATTTAGAGAACGAGCGACTGTTAACAGGTGTGCTCTGTGAAACTAGTTGGCTGCAGGCTGCTCAGTCTGGCTAATTCACAGGGGGAAGAAGGTTGGGACACCTGGATGTACGCCGTCAGAAACCAGGTGAATCGTTTCTCGAAACCAGCTTAAACAGAGTTTACTTCAGTTCTGGACAGGGTAAATCCCAGCAGATTTAGGAAACTCAATTAACCCGTTAGAAGGAGAGCTGGTAGCACATCTCCCCTCTCAGAAGAGGAAGTACGAGAGTGAGAGAGTAGAGAAAGAAGGGGGGGGGGGTGTTGCGCAACAACACATGACAACCTACTGCCTATATGATCGGCTGGGCAGAACCTACAAAAGGAAGCCAGAATCCACAATTAGTCAGAGCACTTGACAGACTCCTTTGACTCTGCCATTTGTTTCCAGTTGCTACCAGTTGACTCTCTTGTCACCTTGCAAAGTTTTAATGAATTTCTTATTTCTTCTCATCCAGATACTTGTTAAAGAAATTTCTTCCATGACAGTCTGTAAAAGATTTGAGACTGGGGTGTAGGTTCACCCTAAGCGTAAAGCCAGGGCTATAGAATTGTTTAAAACAAAACATATGCATGTGTTAGAATGGTCCAGTCAAAGTCCAGACCTAAACTCAATCGACAATCTGTGGAAAGATCTGAAAACTTCTGTTCACTAACATTCTTCATCTAATCTGACTGACCTGGAACTTATTTTCAAAAAGAATGCGCAAAGCTGGGAGAGAAAAACCCTGAAAGACTTTCTGCTGTATTAGCAGCAAAAGGTGGTTCCACAAAGTATTGACTCAGGAGCACTGAAAACATTTGCATACCACACTTTTCAGTTTTTTATTTGCAAAAAGTGTCTTGAATCATGTATAAGTTTATGAACTATATTTATGTTTGTAATTGTAATGTGACAAAATATGGAAAGGTTCAAGGGGTATGAATACTTTTGCAAACCACAAAGAAAAACAGAGTAATTTACACACAATAATCAGTTATATACAAAACACTATATTTGATTACTTGTACCATTCCTCCATCATTTAGCCTTTTTTCACCACTAGGCCTGTCACAATAAACGATAAATCAATTAATCGATAAATTAAAACTATCGACGTCATTTCAATTATCGGCATTATCGTCTCTTCCGGCCTTTTTCTCTTTCTGTTGATGACACCGAATGAAAAAAGGCTCAACTCCGGTGCTCTCCACTGACCCTCCTTTCTCATTTCCTTAGTGTAAAGCCCAGCGCACACTACGATCTTAGAGCTGTCGGCCGATTGTCGGCCCATTTTCAAAACCTGACAGACCACACATTAGCTGACAAAAATCCTAGGCATAAAGGTTCGATCGGGTTCGTTCCTGCAGTGTGGTGTCCAACAATGGGCACAAAATAATGGCTGCAAGTCCAGTTAACTAATTTTAAAACCAGGCAATAATCAATGCTTTACTACAGTCTACCTGCAATGCATGTTGCTAGTGTCAGAGTAAAGTCCTGACTGAATGAAAATCATTATAACCTATTTACGTCACGTTAACGAAGAACAGCTGAAAAGTTACCGGGTTTATCAACTGCAGTAGCGATTTCGCTCCAACTCCTCCTCTTGTCATTTCTATATTCTTTGCATGTTGAATAAACATTAATGTTGTTTCCACTATTATCTCCAATGTCCGATGGACTTCGGGTTGCGCGTGTCAGCTGTTTGGGATTCCCCTCTGTAATTTCCCCTCAGAAAGCACTAGGAGAATCCGCGCTTTCTGATTGGCTACCTGTCACATTCAACAGGCTGCGTTAAAACTCCCAGTCGGGGAAAACCCCTGATTTGGACCGGAGCGGCAACGACGATCTACCGTAACACACCACACAATCTTAGAAAGACCAACGTTCTAAGATTGTTGTATGGGGAAAAATAGGAGCAAAAAATCATGTAGTGTGAACTATTGCATCAGGTAGTCGATGTGCCCGTCTTCTCTATTTAAATCTAAATATTACTGAAGGGCAACATAATATACACACTTCATAATCTACAGTCTTTAGGTTGAATGCAGTATTTATTTCCACTTTGGCTTTATGTTGTTTAGTTTTTATCAAGTACATTTTTTGTTAATGGAGACTGAGAATCCATTTTGTTTTTGGTTGTTTTGTTTATTTTGTTTATCAGTTCCAGTGTTAAATATTCTTTTGAAAATAAAGTATATCTATCTTTGGCAGGAAATCACATGCATTATTACGTCATTTCCATTACATCAGTGTAAAAAGGTCTTCAAACAATATTATCGTTTATCGCAATAATTTTTTGAGACAATTAATCGCTCAGCAATTAATCGTGACAGGCCTATTCACCACATTTTTGAGTCACAAATTTATTATGTATGACTCAAAAATAACTCTTCAGAGAGGTTTGTTAGGGCTGGGGTTTAGGTGACTGGGGTTATTTTAACTGTAAGTGAATCATAGTTTAACAGGAGCAACCGGAGAACACTCAAACAAGCTTTGGAGAATCAATAAATGCCACTCTCTGAAAATGAAGCTAATAACACTTATACTGTGAGACCGCACAACTACTGCATAATTTTCTCTTTGTACAAACCACAATTTCCTAAATTTTTATTTCTAGAATGGCAATTTTTGTGTTGCTGTATCTGTAGTTTAGGGCATCTGTCTAACTGTTGGATCAGCAAAGCAAAAAAAAAAAAAAAGAAAAGAAAAGAAATTACTTGTTCCTTGCTTGATGACAATGGGTCGGTTGTGGGCGGAGCTTGGTAAGGTCCATAAAATAACCAAGTTAGTTCCAATACAGTTTTACTATAAGCAAATAAATAAATATAGACATTTTGTAGTTTGAAACAGGCAGTGTAATTTTAATTTATTAAACAGTCAGTTGAAGAGAATAAATCTGTGTATTATAAAATATATTTCAGGAGCAATACACCAGAATAAGAGAGAGAAAGAAATTCTAATAATATCATAAACTGAAAACCTGAGCAATGGAAAACACACACATACACAAAAGGAAAACCTTTTTTTCATAGAGCACTCTTCAGTACACAAACTTTATCTTTGTGTGTTTAAGGAAAGTCTAAGGTGACTGTGGTGTGTACCTGTCAAAACAGTCCCAGGTTCTAAAAAATAAATCTGTCCTAAATACAACAAAAAATGTCAAATTGCAGCGGATATGGAATCACTGAAAAATACAGTAAAAACTTTATCCACATTCACATATATAATCTTCTGTCAGGACTCGTCCTTAAGCTGCTGAGAAGTTTGATCTTATGGAGTCCTCTCGTAACTGATGGTGCTTCATGGATTCAGACTCTTCAACACGTGTACGCCGCTGAATAGTTATCCTGTAGTTTTTTCTGCAGAAGCAGGCAAAACAAATTTGATTATTTATTATGTTTATATGCTGGTTTAAACATGATGTAATGAAATGCGTTAAAAAAAATGTCAAGCTAAAGTCACAAGGTAAAAAAAGTTTTTGCTTCAGTTGGTTTTCTTTGTTTGAGATGCCACTGCCCACAGAGTGTTTAAAAATAAAGTAGTGCAATGCTGTCCTTTTATAAAATCAACACAAGGTGTGTAACCTGGCTGCTTTGTGCTTAGCGCAAAATATGAAGACATAATTTAAAAAGTTGAAATACTGTGCTTTCATTCTGTCTACACAAAAGCTTTTAATAGTAAATATTGCTTTAAATTCCATGGTATTGCAAAGTGTTGCAGTTTTCATTCTAGTCAATGAGAGCATTTGCACTATGTCCGAAATTATGTAGTGTATTTTTGTAGGACGACAGAGCAAGTGTGGAGTCGCTCTTCAATGATTATACTGCTCCAACAAGAAACTGCAGAAGCACAGTATCCGTATTTTCAAAGTAATTCACCAAAACAGACTAGATTTACTTGAAATACTAGCTATATTAAAGAAAATATGGGGATATTTATACATATTTATTGCGGTCAGCATGTATAACATGTTATAGCTGTGTATGCTCAAAGCCTGTGCTATCCAGCTCTTCATGTTGAAGACGTCCAGCATGTCGTCAACATCAGCCTGCATCTACAGAGGGTTCCTGTGATGTGGAAAACATCCTGTGTTGTTCTGGTACCAAAGACCTGTGACTCCAAGGTCTACTGGCCTGTGGCGCTGACGTCCTACATCATGAAGACCCTGGAGAAACTCATCTTGGAGCAGCTCCGGCCTCCAAGATGTTGGACCTCTTGCAGTTTGCCTACCAGCCCAAACTTGGAGTTGAGGATGCCATCATCTTCTTCTGATCCGCGCATACGCTCACCTGGACCAGCCGGCGAGCACTGTGAGAATTATGTTTTTTGACTTCTCCAGTGCATTCAACACCATCCGTCCGACTCTACTGGGTAAGAAGCTGACGGGGATGCAGGTGGATTCCCCCTGGTATCCTGTATTGTGGACTATCTAACTGGCAAACCACAGTTCGACACTGTGTGTCGGACAGTGTTGTCAGCAACACAGGGGCATCACAAGGTACTGTCCTCTCTCCCTTCCTCTTCATGCTCTATACATCCAACTTCAGCTATTGCACTGAAACCTGTCATCTCCAGAAGTTCTCAGATGACTCAGATGTGGTTGGTTGTATCAGTGAGGGTGATGAGGTTGAATACAGGGCTGCTGTGGACAACTTTGTCATATGGTGACAAATATGCTGTGTACAAGAAGGGCCAAAGTCGCCACTACTTTCTGAGGCGGGTGAGGTCCTTCAACATCTGCTGGACCTTGCTCAGGATGTTTTATGAATCCGTGGTTATCATTGCCATCCTGTACGCTGTGGTGTGCTGGGGCAGCAGGCTGAAAGTGGAGAACACCAACAGACTGAACAGACTGATCCACAAGGCCAGCGGCGTGGTTGGAGTGCTGCTGGACTCTCTTACTGTGGTGTCAGTGACTGTTGTGGGAGAAGGATTCAGGTCATCTTGGACAAGGAGTCTCATCCATTTCACGATGCACTGACTGGATACAGGAGCACCTTCAGCCAGAGACTTATTTTACCAAAGTGCACCACAGAGCGACAGAGAAAATCCTTTCTGCCTGTTGCCATTAGGCTTTACAATGCCCAAGTCTGAGCTATTTATTATTTATTGAATAATAAATAATCTATAATTCTTTTTTTTTTTTCCCAAGATGGGGGCGCACGCAGTTGCAGGGGCTCATTGCTCTCTCGGTCGGTGCTATGTTTGGCTGCTTGTGTACGTGTTGATTTGTGTTCCGTACTCGTCATGTCGGACAAACAAAATATACAGTCGGGACGATCTCCTGACGATCGGTGCCCGCTACGAACTAGATGTTACAGCTGATTTTCAACGCTTGTTCAATATTCCGGGGGACATAGCGAGGAGCCCCGGCGCGCCGTGGATTACCATCATAGCAGGGAGGAAGCGTTGGCGGCGTAGAGAGAGAAGGCAGAAGCGGGGCTGCAAGGCCGGCGTGCTAGCTAGGCTACGGAGGCAACCACACAAACCACCGCTCCCCAGTGTTAAGGAAAAATGATTATTTTTAGTGCTTAATACAGTTAATCTTACGACATGTGTTAAAGGTATATTCAGCACTCTTATTTAGAACAGTTTTCTGTTGAGTAGATGAGCAGGCATTCAGACAAACAGGGGCCAAAATGCAGATCACTCAATGGAGTCTCCCCGCTGTGAGGCGAAGCCATAAAATTAGCATTTTCCTTGGGAGACAGAGACTTTAGATTTCTCAGGTATCTGTGAGGTCTTATCTCAGGATCGTTCTGTACTCAGAATGACCGTGGGAGCCACGTGGGTCAGGGCCAGCTATCCGCTTTTTTGTCTCGTCAGAAGACAGATGTTCCTTTGATCTTTGCGTAGATCAGGGGGAGTTTCCAAGTTTCTCTGAGTGCTTAAGGGAGTTTCCAGTTGGTCAACAAGAGGAACGCCTTGAGTGCATAAATTAAATAGAGAAACACCTCTTTAGTATAAGATTTCGCGTCGGGAGAGAAAATGCAGAGAGCGGCCACCATTTTGCCTTTTTGCATTGGCTCTCTCTCCAAAGACGTCTTTGCTTTTTTGTTTGTCTTTGTTTTGTGTTTGTCTGTCTTCCCCTTGTCTGTCTTTATTTTTATGAGAAAAATGCATATCTCTGTTCCTCTGCAGCTTTGTTGTTGATTGCTTTGTATGAGATTAAACTCTGTGATCTGTGACGTCAACGCGCTTTGTTGTTGCTTTCACTTTAGAGCACGCCGCCACTCGTCGAGGATCCCGGGAAAATTAAAGAGGAAAGAGCCAAACGTTTTGTCCAAAGTTAGCATTAAATTATCCTCTTTTTTAACACCAGCCTGTTTCTCTAGAATGCCAGATCCCTTGCAAACAAGATGGATGAACTGAGACTACAGGCTGCATCTCACAGCGCAGTGAAGGACAGCTGTATTCTTCTGATCACGGAGACCTGGCTGCATCCAGACATAGCGGACTCTGCCATCGAGCTAGCAGGCTACACAGTACAGCGCCACGACAGAACGAAAGACTCCGGTAAGAGCAGAGAAGGAGGGCTCTGTGTTCGTGAACAACACCTGGTGTACTAACACAACGACTGTCATCAGCCATTGCTCCCCAGACTTGGAGTATGTGACTGTTAGATGTAGACCAATATACCTCCCCAGAGAGTTCACCGTAGTCATGGTAACCGCTGTTTACATACCACCGGATGCTAATGCTAAAACAGCTATTGGACGTTTGCATGACAGTATTAGCCATCTGCAGAGCATCTATCCAGATGCTGTGCACATCATAGCGGGGGACTTCAACCATGCAGACTTTTTTTTTTTTTTTTTTCCATTTTTGTCTCTGAAGAGTTTTTGCGGCGCTAGTGGCTAGTATTTTTTCAACAGTAGGCAGGCAGGAAGGAGGGTGAGGAGAGGGGGAAGACATGCGGCAAAGGTCGTCGGGACCGGGAGTCGAACCCGCGACGTCCGCGTCCAGGACTAAGGCCTCCAAACGTGGGGCATGCTAACCCCCTGCGCCACCACAGCACGCCCCAACCATGCAGACTTGAAGACAGCGCTCCCCAAATTCCTCCAGCATGTAAAGTGTGCTACAAGAGAGGCTAACACTCTGGACAAAGTCTACTCCAACATCAAGCTAGGCTACAGGGCTAGACCACTTCCTCACCTGGGTCAGCCCGATCACCTGTCCCTGCATTTAATTCCTGCTTATGCCCCCCTCAGGAAAACTGCTCCAACCATCACCAAAACCATCAAATCCTGGCCCGAGGATGCGACACAGCAGCTGCAGGACTGTTTCGACAGGACAAACTGGGATGTTTTTGAACATCAGGACCTGGAGGTTTTTACAGACAGTGTACTGTGCTATATCAAGAACTGTATTGACACTGTAGCTGTGGTTAAACGCATCCGGGTCTTCCCAAACCAGAAGCCCTGGATGACTCAGGAGGTCCAGCGACTGCTAAAGACCAGGAATACCGCCTTCAGGTCTGGGGACAGGACCGTCTACAGTACAGCCCGAGCTAACTTGAAGAGCGGCATCAGAATGACTAAGTCTGACTACAGGAGGACGATAGAGGGCTACCTTGACAGCAACAACAGCAGGCAGGTGTGGCAGGGAATCCAGCATCTCACCAACTACAGGACCAACCTCGCAGCTGTGGAAGGCGACGCCACACTGGCAGAGGAGCTGAACCTCTTCTTTGCCCGCTTTGAGGTGAAGCCAACAGAGGCAGCCACACTACACCAAGCGACCCACAACACCACACTCCTCGTTGTAGAGGAGCACGAGGTGAGGCGCACACTGCGGGCTGTCAACCCAAGGAAGGCTGCTGGACCTGATGGCGTCCCTGGACGTGTCCTGAAAGACTGCGCCGATCAGCTGGCTGGAGTCTTCACTAGGATCTTCAACCAGTCCCTAGCCCTGTCTACAGTCCCATCCTGCCTGAAATCTTCCACCATAGTCCCCATACCCAAGAAACCTCACATCTCTTGCCTCAACGACTACCGGCCAGTGGCACTGGCCCTGTGGTAACGAAGTGTTTTGAAAAACTGGTCCGGGGTCACATCACAGCACTTCTCCCTCCTGACTTTGACCACCACCAGTTCGCCTACAGAGCCAACAGATCCACAGAGGACGCTGTGATCACAGCCCTCCATGCTGCTCTGTCACATCTGGAGCAGCAGGGGAGCTATGTGTGGATGCTCTTTGTAGACTACAGCTCTGCTTTTAATACCATCCTCCCTCACAGACTGGTGGACAAATTGGGGGACCTGGGCCTCCCTCACTCCACCTGCATGTGGATTCTGAGCTTACTGACCAACCGACAGCAGAGAGTTAGGGTGGGAAAACATACATCCACTGCCCTCAGTCTTAGTACTGGCTCTCCACAGGGCTGTGTGCTGAGCCCCCTGCTCTATTGTCTGTACACATACGACTGCACCTCTGCCCACCACAGCAACACCATCATCAAGTTTGCTGATGACACCACAGTGGTGGGGCTCATCTCAGGAGGCGACGAGTCCGCCTAAAGGGGTGAGGTGGAACGGCTGTTGGTGTGGTGCAGGGAGAACAATCTGCTCCTCAACAACTCAAAGACAAAAGAACTCATAATAAATTACAGGAGGAATAAAACGGACATTACACCACTAACCATTGGGGGGAAATGTGTGGAGAGGGTAGCTGATTTCCGTTTCCTGGGGGTCCACATTGAGCAGGGCCTCACATGGAACATGAACACCTTCGAGCTGATAAAAAAGGCCCAGCAAAGACTGTACTTCCTGAGGGTTCTCAGGAGGAACAACATCAAGGAGAAGCTGCTGGTGTCCTTCTACAAGTGCTCCATAGAGAGCATACTGACTTACTGTATCTGCGTATGGTATAACAGCAGCACTACGACGCAAAGGAAAGCTCTCCAAAGGGTTGTGAATACAGCCCAAAAAATCATTGGCTGCCCTCTCCCCTCACTGGAGGACCTGCACAGCGACCACTGTCTAAGAAAAGCACAACACATCACAAAAGACACTTCTCACCCCGGACATTCTCTGTTCACACTGCTGAAGATACAGAGCAATCAGAACAAGAACCAACCGTCTCAGAGACAGTTTCTACCCGATAGCAATAACAAAACTAAATGCATTCAAAAACAACCATTAATCATCATGAATGATGTATGTGAGAATGTGGCTGTTCTTATTTATTAGTTTTTTTTGTTTTTTTCCCCCAGTTATTTGTTAATTCTTACATTGTGTGTGAATTGTGAGACAGTTATTTTTTGTTTTTAAGCATATGCACTGACTGATGGCACCTTTTAAATTTCGTTGTTCTTGTGACAATGACAATAAAGATTTATCTATCTATCTATTCAATTTTTTATTGAATAATAAATAATCTATAAATGTTCATGCTTGTTATTTATTTATATTTAGTCATATTTAACTATCTCATCATTTTTAGTTATATATATATATATATATAATAAACTTTGTTTCATATGGTTATATTTGTATTACTGATATTTAATACCTCAGATGGAGTAGCTTGTCAATGAATAAGCAATTTCCCCTTGGGGATTAATAAAATATATTCTATTTTATTCTATGTATACACCTGCGATGGACTGGCGACCTGTCCAGGGTGTACCCCACCTCTCGCCTGAAATGTTTCGCTCTAGATGGGCACCAGCCCCCCTCACGACCCTACTAGGGACAAGGGTGTAAAGAAAATGGATGGATTTATACACACAAAACATGATGATTTAATTCTGATACCTATAAGTCAAGTGTCATATGAAGTGGGAGAGCAATGGATGGAAAATATTAATTTTGGACGTTGTGAACTATTATTGTATGTATTTACAATAATAGTAAATACATACTTTACTGCGTGATCTCTCATTTCTCGCACATGTGACTTGATACACCTTTGCGGTTCACAGTGGAGCGGAGCACAGCCCGATGCAGTGTAAATTAGGGTAACAGTGACCAAACACTGCAATACTCTTTGAAAACTATTATCTATTTTTATTTTGCCCGCCAGAAAAAATTAACTTGAACAATGTGATATTCCCTGTAGTCAAAATGAATGCTATTTGTGACCAAAATAAGTAGAAATGATCATATTTTATTTGTCCTTTGCATGCTAAATATGAATTTCATTTTATATGTGTAGCCCTGTGGTAAACTGAGGTTACTGTAATGACTGTATGTTAAGGTTAATAGAAATCTTACATAGTTCAAGACAGGACACAAAGATATAAAAGCTTATTTACTATTGCATAGCATTGGTGACAGCTATGGATTTCATATTCTTGTTTCTGAAAGAAATACACTAGTATTTTTTTTTACTTTAATATCTAAATAATATAAAAGGTAAAGGTAGCTATTAAGTAATTTGCTTACTTAGTAATTAAAACTGTATTGTTTGTAAATCGACTAAGAGCATTATTTTACGTAAACATCGCAATTGAAAGAAGCATTAGTGTGACGTAAAATGCACTGTATATTTTATTTGATTTTGCCATTTGATTGGTCACTGAGACAGTCAGGAGGGAGGAAGAAGGAGAGGAGAAATGTGATGTGCAGAATGGAGGGTGAGACGAGCGGACAAGGAGTGAAAAAATACTGTAAATACTAACACTTTACTTAGTAAGTCATTACTCTAATCTGACCCCTCGTTTTTAGTACCAAGGACTCTCAGGGGTTACTTTCTATAATCCAATAATCAGATTAAAGTGACTTATCCAAGTCACTTTGCATTACTATATTTGTCATTTTACTTAGATTTTGATGTATTTTATTTGTCAAAATACATCTAACTATTGGTCAAACCTGCATTTACATACGTAGGTTGACTGGCAATTTAACTAGTTTTACCTTTTTCTAAAACCTTAAATTAAAAACAGCTAGTAAAATTCGACTCAGTAGTTTTAAACTGAATACAGTAGTTTGACCAACAAAAACAAAGTCTAAAAAACAAGGTTTGTTCTTCTTGAACTCTTCTTGATTTTCCTGTGTTTATTTAGTTTCTGTGTTCTGTTGAGTTTTCGTGTTGTCCTGTCTACCCTTGATTGCTCCCAGCTGTGTCTTGTTTCCCTGATTACCCTCTGTGTATTTAAATCCACCTGTGTCTCTTGTTTTCTTGTCTTGTCTATTCTGCCATTTGTTTCCACTTGCTACCAGTTCTGAGCTCTTAGCCTTCTGCTCACCTGTGCTGCCTGGATTGTGTGCTTTATTCATCATTAAATCATGTCATTCTACAAACCTGGGTTTACTGAGTCTACCTTACCACTCTACCACTGCCAAATTGTGACAATAATTCATCGCCACCTCACTTTCCATCCCTGAATTCAATAACTTGCCATGCATGAGCCATGAGCCAAAAGGTTGAAAAACTCTGACTGGGGCAAAAGAGTTTTTTTTTCTCCTTTCATTTTCAGCCACAAACTTTTCAATTAAAATATCTACTGTTATGTGCTCCTGTCTCACCTTCTGGTCTTCTCCCATTGCTCCCTCACTTTGACTCTCCTCTTCAAGTGGATAGCATAACATTAATATATTTACAACAGACGGTACATGTAGCAGTGTACAATATCACAATATGAACTAACTAAAGATAAAATAAATATCATACTTGAGAATTTTAACAACTGATTTCCAGATGTATACATTATACATCTCATACAATATCAACTCTGTTTACTGCATAACCTGCTCCTTACAGTAAGAGTTTTCACTAATTTATTTTAAAACCACTCTTCAAGCTCTGTACCATCCTTTCATTTTCATGTCTCCTATTTGCTGCTCCTAAACTTACAAAATGTAAAATGACTTCAGAGATGAACAGCTAAGGCATAGACATTAATACGTAGATGCCTTATTGAGTGGGTCAGCTTGTTCCTGCGATATGTCACAACGTCCACCATATTGAATGTGGCACATCTGCCAGTAAGCTAATACAAATAAACAAACCGAACCTCATGAAGCACCTTTTGTTGGGAACTGGGGTTTTGGGATCTGTGAGGGGTTTCCATATCCTTTCAAACCAGTTCATGGTGCCACAGTCTTCACAAAACTTGACCTCCAGTAAACACCCTCTCTTCGTCCTCCAGGGGATGAATAGAAGACTGCTTTTAAAACTCCTATTGGACATTTTGAATACTTCGTTATGCCCTTCGGCCTTTGCAACGCCCCAACCTTCTTTCAAGCCCCTGTAAATGACGTTCTATGTAATTTTCTGAATGTTTTTGTGTTTGTTTACCTGGATAACATTTTCATATACGTACAGTATTCTAAGTCTGGTTTTCCCAATCACCCATCGTCATCCAGCCCGACTCCAGTAAACACTTTAGTGTGGAAGTTGATGCTTATTTCTTCCCCAAACCAGTTATTTTCATAATAAAATTGTTTTGTTCTTATTTACAATGTAACTGGTTAATACATATTTCGCTTAGCTAATTTAAGACCTCTCCTGAGCTTCTTCAGTCTCTCAGTCTCATTGTGATGAAATAACAAAACACGTTAGTGAAGACCTGAGCTGGAATGCTAACTCCACTTGAGTCTGTTGTGCCTGAAGAAGGCATAACAGAGGCAATAAAGGGCAATAAAGTCAAGGACAAACAGATTAAAAAACAGTTTCTAACCAAGAACTGTTGTACTGAATACAGCCAATTTATTTATTTACATATTTGTTTGTTTTCCTTCACATCCCAGTTGTTTCTGTGTTTTTCTACTATATTCTTGAGATATACTTATTATTTTATTCAATTATTTAACTTTCCTTCGACAGTTGCTATTTTTAAAATTTTGTTGTGCACAATGACAATAAAAGTAATTCTGATTCTGGTAGAGTCAGAATATTGGACTCTACCAGAGATTCTGACTCTACCAGAATCTCTCTTCTGGTAAACAGTTGTAGCACGCTGACAACATTCTGGCTACTGTTAAGACAGCAAAGAAAATGATGGGTAACCATGGCAACTAGTGACAGTTTAAATGCAGGCTGGCTTTTTAGACGTCAGGTTGCTCATGTATTCACCATATTTACAAACAAATAATCCCTCTGTATTTTATGGATAATCTTGTTTTTCAACATACTTTCAACACTTTTGGGACTTTTGTGTGACTGTCTGCAGTGAAATGATCACTAAAGTACAGAAGATGGAGTAGGAAGCCATCTGTTCTCTATATTTGCTTTGTCTATTGATCTTGAAGATTTTTAGTTTTAGGGAATGAGAACAGGCGTGCTTGTTCACTGGGGTAATTAGTGATTACTTCACCGCCAGATGTCCCGTTAGCACAACACAGAGGTAAGTTTAAAACATTTCAAACCATGTTTGAATTTAGCATTTGACTTCTAACTCTGTGAATTATTTACAATTATACTGACAATTTATGCAAAGTTCCAACATCTTGTCAGTGACACTTTAAAGTTTAACCTGGACATCATCGTTGTCAAAATAATATTGGCGGATGAACTTGTTTGAACTTGTTAGCGATCCTTGTGTTGAACATCCAAACATATACTATGCTTCAAAGCCACATGTTGTGCATAAATACCGTCCTTATCAGACGGGTATTCGTAAACAATAACCGAGAAAACTATCCAGCCATCCATCTTCTGTACACCCTTGTCCCTAGTGGGGTCGGGAGGGGTGCTGGTGCGTATCTGCAGCTGACGTTCCAGGCGAGAGGCGGGGTCACCTGGATAGGTCAGCAGTCTGTCACAAATAACTGCCGATGGCATGTATTAATTGCTATTCATAGCCAAACCAAAACTATTGTCACACATTAACTTGTTAATTTGAAGGAAGACAAATATTCTTCGGTTACTACAGTGACTCAAAAAAGCTGGGGCAGCTGGCAGAGCTGAAGTATTGTTACCTGAAAAAGTAGAATGCTATCAGCATTAGAGCTCCAAGAACAGCTCCAACCGTGACTCCAGTTAAGGCTGATACTCCCAGTCCACCTAATCATGAGAAGTTGAGAAAAACGCAAACATACACATTATCAAGTCAATGAAGCTGAAAGTTCTATGAGTTCTTCAAACAGGGAAATATGTTTACATGAATGATTTTCCACTTCTTTTTCTTTTTTTGGGACTTCCTTTCTTCTTTTCAGAGTGAAACGATCAGTGTTGAAGGCAGGCAACAGCTGAAAAGTTTTATTTTCCCCAAAGTAGTTGACTACCACCTGTAAATCAGATATCTATATTACTTTCACAAACCTTTACAATCTTTTATATCTAAGGACTGATACAAGGTACTTTACTTTTTAGGGAACTTTTAATATTTTAATTACCTCATAGCTACCTGCTTCAATATTGGTCATAGCCATCAAAGAGAAATCGCCGACTCTATCACCATTGACATCTATGGATACCTGGCCAGCAATTCCTATTCATCACCATAAAAAAATAAATCATATGAAATACCTTAGTGTTAAAATTAACTAAAATATTGCTGATGCGCCAAAACTTTTAATTACTTCAAAATATATGTCATGGTTTTTGGAATGCTTTTTGCTCACACACAGAAAACTTAAGGAAACCAGATGGGAAAGAATAATAAAGTTTATTATAAAATAGAAAAGAATAATGGTTTCTACAGCTTGTCTGAGGTTCAGGAAATGGTGTAACTGGAGAACTGAAAGTGAAGCAGGGAGAAGGTGAATATCTGGGTGGAGTCTGATAATAAATCTTGTGAATAATATTCTTTGTGACAGAGGGAGGTGAGTGGAGCTTGATTTGAGTGGGAGCATCCAGAAGCTGGGAGTTAACGGTTCCATGGAGTGGTCTTCAAGGAGCTGCAGGGTGATTGATTGTTTGAGGGTGGACAGGTATCTAGAAGCCGATGAGGAGTGAGAGGAGCGGAGCTTTGCCAGACGAGGAACTGAAGCCAGAGGATTTATAACCGCAACCACAGACTATGGAAGATCTGGAATTGGGTGAGGGTGCAGAGGCTCCGTTTGATGGTGGGGATTGGTGCTATTGCAGACAGAACACGACAGAATCTCTCTTGTGATGTCGTTGCACAATGTGAGCCAGCAGAAGATCCTTTTTGCATGCCACTTTGTTGCGTCAACACCTAGCTGTCCTTTATGTATGTCTTTGTGTAGAGAATGTGGAATAACAGCTTTCTGGCCTTTCATTATGATGCCATTTTCCACAATTAGCTCATCTCTGTAGGGAAAGAATGGGTGCAGAGCAGGCTCCAATTGTCTCTCTTTGTTTGGCCATCCTTTCTGTATGACGACGGCTAGGCGCTTTAAGCATGTTGTCAGTTGCCATGTGTTCCCTGAGTTCTTACAGTTGGACTGTTGAAATGTAACTCACCAACATGACATTGAAGGTTTCATCTTCAAATGGATTCTGCGGGGTGAAAGGGTTCAGAGCGCTCGATAGTGTGTCATCTACAGTAAATACATTTGCTTCCCCTTTTTTGGCAACGTTTTCTTGGCAACGTCACTGCCAAGGAAACGTTGGGACAGACATGTTGGTGATGGCAGTGATCTTTGCAGGATCAGCGTTGAGACCTTCCTTTGTAAAGATGTGACCGACATAGTGCACTTTACTCAAACAAAACTTGCATTTGTTTGGATTCAGTCTCAAGGTAACTTGTCTGGCACATTCCAGTACTTTGCTGAGTCAGCCAGGTTGCAACCACCGATAATGATGTCAGTCACAATGACTGAACAGGGAAGCCCAGTAAACAGCTGTTACATGGATCGCTAGAAAACTTTGCTGGCTGAGTTAATTCCAAAATGTAGTCAGCAGTGATGATTTGTTTGTCATTTTGGCACTTGCCAAAATGAATATTTGGCATCCAGCACAGAAAACACGGTTGCTCCAGACATGTTTGCACCTGTACTTCAACGCTCCGCATGGGATAGTGAGGGTGTTTTAAGGCCATGTTGAGGTCTTTGAGGGTTATGCAGAGCCTGATTTCTTGTTAGTCCTGTTTGTGCACCACAAACAGTCACAGAGTCAGTGGGCTCTGTGACTGGCATTATTACACCTATGTTTTCCAACCAGTTGAGTTCATCTTTAACTGTATCCTGCATCGCCACAAGGATGTGGTGCGCTGGTCTCACAATATTTGTCACATCTGGATTTGATGTCATGGCATATGTTACAGGGAGCTCTCCCAATTCATCACTGAATAAATCTTTGTATTGGGAGATGACTTTATTTTTGAAGGTATTGTCACTCTGTATCAACATGATGAACTTCAGGACTTAGTTTGACATTTTCCATGTCTGTGCATGCTTGAAAACCAAGTAGTGGTTGTACATCCTTGTCTACTATAAAGAAGTTCAGTGAATGATGTTGATCTTTGAAATCGCATAGCAGTGTGACCAGACCGCTAGTTTGAATCCTGTTACCACCATATGCAACCAGGTTAGGTGGCTCTCCGCAGCTGGTACGTTGCTCCCCATGTGTTACTCTCTTAAATGTGTGGAGGGATAACACGTTGCATTTTGCTCCTATGTCAACTTTAAATTCAATGAAAGCAGAATTAGTGTGGATGGTGGCATCTTCCTGCTTTGTATCAACTTTTGGTGTGATGCTGTCAACGTCAAAGCATAGAAAGTGTCACCTACAGTTGACTGTTCAATGGCAACTTCATGTACTGGCTGTCTGTATGTCTTCTTATAGGGATTTTGAGGTTTGCTTTTGCAGCAGTTTTTGCAATGGTTAATTTTCCTGCACTAATGGCACTGCTGTCTGAATGCCAGGCATTTTTCTCATTTTGCAATGTGAGAGCCTTTGCAATTATTGCAGTCAGCTATAATATGTGACTGGGGCCTAGGTCATTGTTGCTTTTTGAAGGTAGATGGAAGAGGTTTGCGGTGGAGGCTGGAGGAGTATTTTACAGGATCAACCGCATTAGCTTAGCTAGCTAATGTTTTGATTCCCTCCTCTGTCATTTCATGAATGTGACAGATTGAAACAGCTTTTACCAGAGTAATCACTGTCTCTTAATAAAGCCTTTCTGAGAGAGTCACTTGAGATGCCACAAACTATCCTGTCGCAGATGAGATGGTCAGTAAGTTCACTGAAATTGCAGGTTTTAGCTTTTATTTTTAAATTGCTGATAAAAGACTCAATGCTGTCATCCTGTCTTTGATTTCTGGATGAAACTTGTGCCTCTCCACTGTTCTGTTGCATAAGGGGTTGCAAATTTCACAGAATTTCCGTTTCAAACAGTCTGATTCTGCTGGTGTGATGATGGCTCTATCCTCATCATGTACAGCAGCAGAGTAGACAAACAAGCGCTCCCGCTCGATGCCATCTGGACCCGTAATGTTGAAAAGAATATAAGCTGGCTTGTCATGGTGTGCAGCAGCAATAAAAATGCTGTACTCCCGTTCGAAAATGTGACAGTTTTCTGCCACATTCTCATTGAAAACCACAGGCTCCGGGCTGTGAAAACCATCATATCCAGGACATCTGTGCTCCAGGCAGCAGGCATAGACTGACGATGCAGGGCGAAAGAAAAAAAATCCGATGGAAGAGCAGAAATAAGGAGGAAAAAAGCCTTTGAGTGAAAGTTTTACAATTTTTTCTGACACCATATAAATGCTTGCTCATTGTAATAAAAAGTAAGACAGACAACCGGGAGAGAATTCACTGAAAAGGTGTCTTTAGTGATAAGCTGTTAGCTACAGAGCTAACAGCTTGCACATACCAAGTACCTCAGACCGAGGCGTTCCATGCATACTTGTACGGCAACTGCTGTAGGACAAAATAATCATTTCACAAATGATCTACTGATAGTAAATGTCTGTGCTCCAACATTATTTGTGGGTTATAATTGCAAAATAAGCGAAATGGCATGCCAGCACTCCTAAGCATGACTGCACTTTAAGCCACCATCTTGAAAATTGACAAGAATACTTTTTGAGGAGCATCTGATAAAGAGGAAATACTATTCTTCTTTTGTGAAGAACCGTATTTTGTACGATTCTTCACAAAATACCTACAACAATTGTCAAATGGCTAAAAATGGAAATTGCAAAGTCATTATCCATGGAGGAGGATGGCCTGCAAAAAGATGCGATTCTCTCTCCATGACTCTTTTGTTACCTTTGCTTAAGGGTTTGATATGCATACTGAAGCAGGTTCGGTGTCGCCAGGGGATTTCCAGGTGGCCTGTGTATGTAAAGTGTGTGCAAATACCAATGTCCCCCAGCCACATGGCCACGCATCGACTGTTCAGCGTCAGATGAAGTATGGGAGAGCCTTAAGTCAGGTCTTCACACTTTTTGCACATTAACCAGAACACAGAAGTCGCTCCATCATTATGTCTTCTGAGGTGGAATATGAAGTAGTGTTTTACAACAGGTTTGGTTTACACAAACCCAAAGCAAAAAAAGAAGTTCATTCTTTCCATTGTGTTTAGTGAAGGTGAGCCTCATGCTACTTAGATAACACTATCTGGAGCCAGTGCACTCATTCAATGCCTACTACCTGCCATCAAGTGAAACATGATGTATCTTAGAAGATGATTCACTTTCCATAGAATTATTTAATATATATTGGAATTCATCTATATGAACACATTTTAACAGCTTCATAGTGATTGCACTTAAATAATCATTAAAATCAGCCCCTGTGTCTTTCTTAGGAATGCAACATTCACTAAATAAGATGTTCTGCTGTTTCATATAAGTTGCAAACAAAAATGAGAGTAAAAGAATGACAGTCAGTACTGTTAGTGTAGATTCCCTGTCATTAAGGGCATGATAATCATAATAGCTTAAATAGAAGGCAACTGGAAAAATAACGTCACATGTAAAATTCTTTTTC
The DNA here is from genome assembly GCF_001444195.1 of Xiphophorus couchianus. Lineage (NCBI taxonomy): Eukaryota > Metazoa > Chordata > Actinopteri > Cyprinodontiformes > Poeciliidae > Xiphophorus > Xiphophorus couchianus. The sequence continues at coordinate 932,514 of NC_040239.1, forward strand.
ACTTCTGATCATGGCTAGAAGGCTCTTAAGAAATACTCAATCATATAACAATCATAATTCACAAGTGTGGTAAGTAAGAAAAAAGTCTCAAACACACTGCCAAGGAAAAATTTCTAGAATTGCCCAATCAAACTGCCTGACAAATATTTAATTGAAAAACTATAGAAAGACCTAAAGATCAGTGTGCAAATTCCTACATCCCAGGTGACTTGCAAAACATCAGAAGAACACTGTTAAAATAGAATTATGTATAAATTATGTATATCAGCTTTATTGAAAGTTAAAGAGTAGTGTGCTTTACCTTCAAAAGTTCTGTTCCACATGTGTGAGGTTATCTCAGTACCGTTTGTCTTTGAGTATCCATTCTTCATGCCTTCATGTAACGCAATGGAATATAGCACCATGGCATCATGGAATCCTTCAACAAACATGTTAACCTGACAAGATAGAAGATGTGCTAAGTCAAAAACAGGAGATTACCTAAATAGATTAGTTTAAGACTTTATTTCAAATACTTAACTGTACTGGAAGTAAATACAGTAAAAATTGAAAATACAGCAATTATTATTATTGCAATTAGTGTAGCTCCTGCATTTGTGTTCTGAGTTAATATTTGCCATCCATGTATGAACCTGTAAGAGTTGTTACTGCTGGGTAAGACAACAGCAAAGATCAACTAAGTTTCCATTTAACCAAGAACAAACATAACCTTAGCCTTCCTTTTAATGGAACCCTAACTGAAGACAGGAACCTGATGAATAATGTAGACACACAAAACAAGCACTCCAAATTATATTAGCCCACATGGGTGTTGGCCATATAATTCATGAAATCATGAAAAGGTTTATGTAGATCAGCAATTTCATTGAAAAAGTTAAATTTGTACACTATTTTCAATCATTACACACAGACTGATATATTTCAAATGTTTATTTTGTTTAAACCTCAAGTCCTAAACAGAACCATAGGCATAACTTCCTGAAGGACTGGTGTGGACATGTTCCCACCAACTCTGGCATGAAAGAGACAGTCCCCACCAATATTTCCTGCCCCTTTCTTTCTCTATATACTTGCATCTGTGTCCGGCAGCAGCTGCTCACTGTGTTCGAAGCATTAACAGCCAGGTAATGCTTTTTAAAATTCCTTTGTAAAACGTAAATGGCAAGTCCGCTCATTGATCTTGTGGATTGGACATCATGTGACTTATTGAGCAAGCCCTGGCAGTGAGCCACATGCGCTGTTGCTTTGCATTGAGTCAGGAATATTGGTGGTTGGGGAAATGACACAATCAAGTAAAGAATCTGAGAAGGGAATGCAAAGTTTTGATATTAATTGTCAACACTAGCAAGATAGCAAGGTCCAAAGAGATCACACTTCACAGGTCAGTAAAAACCTTTATTGTGGTGTATACAATATACATATTTCACACCCTAATGTATACTTTTATTGTGAAGGGGAGAAGGTGAGGTTAGAAGACGGTTGTACTTCATTCTATTTTTGGCGTGGATTGGAAGACACTGAGAATAAAACAAGACTCAAATTATATTTTTGTCTTTTTCTGCTGACTTCCACATTTGTGTTCAGTCTATCCGCTCACCTGTATAAATACTTCCGCAGCACTCTTCCTGCCTTTCGCTCTGAACCAGCAGTTCCCAGAGGTGAAAGGATGCCATACTCCAGTCATCGCGCCAGTCATTTTAAGGATGCTTATTGGTCCCCCGAAAACAATGAAAACCCGGGCATTATCATCAATAAATAAAATCCCCATGGGCCGATCTTGAAAATTGGACGTTATGCCGCTAACACTCAGCATTCGTCAACAACTCAGAGGCGGAAGTCAGAGCTCTGCGCAATGCAAGTAATGACCCGGCTGGAACACGGTGCGCTAAATAATAAAACATAAATTAATGAAGCTTCGAGGTAGGTAAATTTTTCTCGAGGAATTTTAATAATTGAGGTACTCAAATCATTCGAGGAATCTTTTCAGCCCTACATATTTATATTTCGTATTTGTATTTTGTATGCATTTAAAGAACTGCATATAATTAAAATAAGCAAGAATATATCTTATATCCATTTTATTTTAAGACATAAAGGGTTAATGTTGATTTTTATTACTGAACTAATGAAATCCAAATTCAGTATCTCAGAAAATTAGAATATTATTTAAGAACAAAACAAAAAGAAGTTTTTTTTTTTTTTTAAATGTTGGCCAACTGAAAAGTACTGCTTTTCAGTATGAACATATACAGCACTCAGTAATTAGTTGGGCCTCCTTTTCCCCAGATTACTGCAGCAATGCAGCGTGACATGGAGTCCATCAGTCTGTGGCACTGCTAAGGTGTTATGAGAGCCCAGGTTGCTCTGATAGTGACCTTCAGCTCTTCTGAATTGTTAAATCTGGAGTATCACATCTTCCTCTTCACAATACCCCATAGATTTCCTATAGGGTTAAGGTCATACGAGTTTGCTGGCTAATTAGCCCTTTCATGTATGAATTATGATCCAGTAAGTCAAGATTTTTTTTCCAAAGGATTTCTGATTTTCCCAGGGCATAAAAATAAAGTAGGAAAAAAAAATTTGTAAATTACTTTTATTTTTTTTAGGATTTGTTTAAGTGTCTACTTAGGTGGACAACATGCGCTTAACCCTAACCCTTCTGCATTTCCAATTACTGGTATTTCATGTCCTTCAACATCTTGATTTACCATAGTGATCAAAGGTTCTTCATCATCGTCATCTCCACTGTAGCTACAGCTACAATTGGCCAGTAATGTATAAAAACTTTACTTCTTAATTGTTACAATGGACATCAAGTTAAGAACTAAAATATTTCTGTTTATTTACAGTCAAAATATTTGATGGAAATATTATATATTGTAGATCTATAGTCAGAGTATTGATATCAATACCTGTCAAAATATTGTCACTGATGCATGACGTCCATTTTAGTGGACTGGTGACAGGTTGTTATTTAGAAAATACATCAGTAGTATACATTTTTAGGGGTTTCTTGATGTCACAATAATTTTTTTTACCTGCAAGAGTTTTCCACAGTAGGAGGGGGGATGGGATATTCCCGAGTCAGTCTGATATGCTTCCGTCTGCCATATCGGATTTAACAAAAAATTCTTGCACTTGCAATAGATGAACAGTAGTTGGCAGTGTATTGCCTGATGCACTAGTGTCCACTTTAGTGGTATGCATTTATAAAATAAAACTCCACAAGATACACAAGAAAATGGCTTTTAGATAGCTGTCCACTGTAGTGACCGCGATGCATGAAAGGGTTAAGAACATGGATACCATGGTCTTTAAACCAGGTACTAGTAGCTTCGGCACTGTGTGCGGGTGCCAAGTCCTGTTGGAAAGTGACATTTCCATCTCCATAAAGTTGGTCAGCAGCAGGAAGCATGAAGTGCTCTAAAACTTCCTGGAAGATGGGTGTGTTGACCTTGGATCTCACTTTTTTCCTATCAACTTTTCCTTCCTTTCACCTCTCTATGAATGTCTTTGGACATAGAGCTCTGAACAGTCAGCCTCTTTAGCAATGACCTTTTGTGACTTGACCACCTTGTGCAATGTGTCAATGGTCATTTTTTGGACAACTGCCAAGTCAGCAGTTTCCCCATGATTTTGTAGCCTACGGAACTAGGCACTGAGGGACCATTTAAAGGCCTTTGAAGGTGTTTTGAATTAATTAGCACTCAGTGTCTTTAATATTGAACCTTTTCACAATATTCAAATTTTCTAATATCAAATTTGGGTTTTTCATTAGTTGTCAATAATAATCATCAACATTAAACAAAATTAACATTTGAAATAAATCAGTCTGTGTGTAATGAATGTAACATACATGAATATAACATACAAATTTCCCTTTTTCAATGGAATAACTGATTTAAATAAACTTTTTTATGACATTTTAATTTTATGGCCAGTATTCAGTATATTGAAGTATTCCGTATCTGTTTATATCAAACACTAAGCATATTAAAATGATTAGAAAAATAACAAATTAAATATATGTAATTAAATAAACTTTAAGTATTCTGGAACAAGATATAAAGTCTTCAACGTCATTTCAGGATATGCAATCTTGATTTACTCCCCAACCTCAGTGAGTATTGGATAAGTATGATTGAGTTAAAAGATCTAACATGATTGCCCGCTTCAACAATTATTGAGTTAGGTCATTACAGTTACAAGATGAGTGGGTGAGGGTGTGTGTGTGTGTGTGTGTGTGTGTAGGGGTGTGTGTGTGTGTACATTTTTAATCCCAGAGAGAAATTCTTTCAGTGCTTAAAAGCCTTTCAGTGCTTTTTATCAACAACGGTATAATGCAATGAGGCAGATTCTGCTGGAGGTTATCATCTTCTCTGCCACTACATGCATTTTCAGCAAGCTCAACAAATCAATACAATAAACTGTACACTGCTCCTTAAAGATGAGATTGCTGCAGAGTCAAATCAGTGACTCAATACAATAATCTGGGCTTCTAGATAATGAACTGGACTTGACTGAACTTCAACTTCTAATTTAGTAAATTCAATTTAGTAAATTCAATGAAACTGCTGCTCTTTGCTGCAGCAGAGAATCAGAAAAGTACTCCCCATTATTCACCAAGACAAAAGTTTTGGCTCTCTGCTTGTGACATACCTCTTTAATGCATTCCAAGAAAACTTCCCCCCAGGTTCATCAAGCCCTATGAAATTGAATCCATCATTTCCACAGATGCTCATCTAACTCTCCATGCCACGATTAGCATTCACTCAACGTTCCTTGTTTCTCAGATCAAACCAGTCCATCCTTGGATGATGTTTTCAACAATTCATTGGTTGCCATCCATCTGACTTCTGGCTGCCTCCACTCTCCTCTTTGTCATCTTTATCTATTATCTATTAAATAATTTATTTATCTATTTATTTAGCGACCTGTCTTCCTGGGTACTTTTCTAAGTCCATGCTCCAGTCTTCTCATTTCAAGCATCCAGCATCTTCTGTCACTCTTCTCCAAGCCTCATTGCACCATCTGATCAACCATGAAGCCAAAGCCCTCCGATTCCATTCACTCCTCCCTGGCTTTCATCTTTCTTTTCACCTCAATTTCACTTTCAGCTTGATTTCTCAGCGAAGAGAGGGAGAAGTTGTGAATGATTATGTAGATTTTCTGTGCTGTTCTAGAATTGTGCTCTGCCTGTAGTTTTAGCAATGGCAGCAGAGGAAGTGAACAAATCCTTTCAGTTTGTGTTGGCCACACTTCTAAATACTGAATTAACATTAACAGCTGCCTTGTTCAGCTCAGCATTTTTCTCCTCACTTTGGGGGATGGCTCTTTACAACGCAGGCAATTTCTGGTAAGCTTCATAGCATCAAACCAATGCAATACATACGTCTCACAGGTAATAATTGAACATAGTCTACGCCTCCAACAAGCAATCCTTTCTCAAGAGCCAAGGATCCAGACTTTCTGTCTGAAGCAAACCGAAGAACAAGGGCCTGGTTTTGACCAGGGCAGAACTAACAACAGTAATGGCAACATGACTGTTTGCTAATAGCAACTTGAAGTGTGACATTTTGGAACAACTAATTTTGTCCCTAATAGTATTTAAATTGTATTATAGTACAATTTAAAGTGTACCAAGTGTACTTTCATGTACTTTTTTGGAACAATTTAAGTTATACATAGTATACTTTAAGTATATTGTTTTTTATGTAATATAAACGTGCCTGATTAGTATATTTTGAGTGTACTATTTTTGTGATTGAATTACATTTAAAATATATTTAGAATATACACTGCCTGGCCAAAAAAAAAGTTGCCACCTGGATTTAACTAAGCAAATGGTACAAGCCTCCTATTGGATAAGTACTGCATAGGCGATTATCTTTCAGCTGGCAACAAGTTATTTAACCCCAGCTGATGCAATGAGTAACTCCTCATTTCTTAAAGAACCATGGCAAAAAACCCATCCTGTGGTCGTGGAAAAGACGTTAGTCTGTTTAAGAAGGGTCAAATCATTGGCATGCATCAAGCAGAGAAAACATCTAAGGAGATTGCAGAAACTAGTAGAATTGGGTTAAGAACTGTCCAACGCATCATTAAAAACTGGAAGGGAACCATCGTCTTCCAGGAAGAAATGTGGTCGGAAAAAATCCTGAATGATCGTGATCGGCGATTACTTAAACGTTTGGTCAAATCAAATCGAAGAAAAACAACAGCAGAACTCAGGAGTATGTTTAATTGTGAACGCAAAAGCATTTTCACACGCACAATGCGAAGGGAACTCAAGGGGTTGGGATTGAACAGCTGTGTAGCCGTAAGAAAACCTCTAATCAGTAAGGCTAACCAGAAAAAGAGGCTTCAGTTTGCTAGGGAGCATAAAGATTGGACTCTGGAGGAATGGAAGAGGGTCATGTGGTCTGATGAGTCCAGATTGACCCTGTTCCAGAGTGATGGGCGCATCAGGGTAAGAAGAGAGGCAGGTGAAGTGATGCACCCATCATGCCTAGTGCCTACTGTACAAGCCTGTGGGGGCAGTGCTATGATCTGGGGTTGCTGCAGTTGGTCAGGTCTAGGTTCAGCAACATTGTGTGCCCAAAGAATGAGGTCAGCTGACTACCTGAATATACTGAATGACCAGGTTATTCCATCAATGGATTTTGTCTTCCCAAATGGAACGGGCATATTCCAAGATGACAATGCCAGGATTCATCGGGCTCACATTGTGAAAGAGTGGTTCAGGGAGCATGAGACATCTTTTTCACACATGGTCAGACTCTCCCATCATCAATACAAGATCTTGGTGAAAGATTAATGCAACACTGGATGGAAATAAATCTTGTGACACTGCAGAAGCTTATTGAAACAATGCCACAGCGAATGCAGGCTGTAATCAAAGCTAAAGGCAGTCCAACAAAATATTAGAGAGTGTGACCATTTTTTGGTGGCGACTTTTTTTTTGGCCAGGCAGTGTATTTTAAGCATATTGGGATTACATATTTTATATTTTAGTAGTGCAACCACAGTATTCTACAACTATACTTTTGTATTATAATTGCTAATGAAATACACTTTTTAGTTACTTAATGTCTTTTATTATTCTGCTTTGCCACTTTGTACATTACATGCTTCATACACACTACAGTACTGCAAACATATTAGGCTAAAAGAACACAGAAGGATCAACTACAACACACTTTCCAGGTGAAACAAATTACATTGTGTATTCAATATATTGACATTTTTCAAGAGTACATTGACAATATACTATCACAGAATTGCACAAATTGTCAGTATATTCAAAGTTTATGGACAACATGCTTAAGAAAATTAGCACAATAAAACAACAGATACACTTTAGAGGAAATGTGAAAATGATTCACCAAGGAGTATTGTTTTAATTTAATGTCACAGTATTCCAGTATTACTGCAGACAAACTGACATTTCTCCTTCCTAAGAACAGTGAGGATCAGCAGAACATTCCCATTCACTGGACCACTGCACTTTACAGAAACCTACAAAAAAGTACAATAGAGCAATAAAACAGAGAAAGCACTTGTATTTTAAAAAGTACAGAAAAACGGCAAAGAAAAAAGTATGACTTACAATTTTAAGATGTTGTGGACTCACTATGTATGTTTCTTCATCACAACTGATCATGATTGGGGGTCTTCTTTGCCTGTTTATGTTAAAAGTAGATAAATAGTCAGCAATATCATAAAATCAGTTGATGTTGGGAAGTTATGAAGTTGTTTTAAGTTATGAAGTTATTTTAAGTGGATTTAAGGGAGACAAACTACCTTACAATTTTCCGTCCATGATCTGAACACGTTGATCCTTGAATGGTGGTGAGGGGGGCTGGTGGTGCCCGTCTCTAGCAGTCATCAGATGAGAGGCGGGGTTCACCCTGGACAGGTCACCAGTCCATCACAGGGCCCTGAAAGATAACAATGAATAAAATGTATGAACGAGAAATGGTAGATTAACAAGGGGAATAAATTCTGTCCAATTACTTTTTAATCAAATCATGTTTATTTAAGAACTTAGCGTTGGTTACATACCAGTTTTTGCTGTTAAAAATGTGGCCAGCTGCTCAGTGTAAAAAAACAAAGAGCCTTCCACCAGGAAGACGATGTGGAGGTTCATCCTCAGAACTGGTTGGTGATCTGGTGGAGCCAGAGCCTCTTCTGAGACAGGAAAGTCTTTAGGTTTTCTAATTCTTGTTCACTGGCTTCCTCTTTCATCTTAATTTGCTTAGACTGCAAAAATATGTTGAAGAAAAAAACAATGATGAGTTATAACAACCTCACAATATCAAAGTCTCTTTCGCATAATGAGCTTAATTAAAACCAGGTTGAGTTTATGAAGAAGACTATATCAAGTTGCAACAAACAGCCTCCATGCAGTTATAACATGAAGTTGAATGATTGTTATAATAATAATCATAAAAATTACAATAAAACTGACAAAAGATCTATTTCTGAAACCAACATAAGTTTCTTTATATATGTACTGCACTGTTTATAATTAAACGAAGATAATTAGCATTTTGAAGCAAACTTACCACCAGATGGCAACAACTTAGCAGCCTTTGTCCCTTCGGGTTTCTTCCGGGTTCCTTTTGTGACCCACATTTCATTTCCATCCAGTTCTTGTCCGGTTGTGTTGTCGTCTAACTTGGACTAGGACGTCACGAGCTTGAGTTTACCAAAACTACTAACTGCTATCAAGGTCCTCTCTAATTTTAAGGCAATATTATGTCAGTAAAAATTATGAATTTGAACACCATCTGTTACCTTCACTGGCTTCGTGGCTGTTCTTTTTATGACGCTTGTCAAAAAAACTGAAAGTGTGCATTACCGCCACCATCTGGTCTGGAGTGTGAACTGGAGCTAATGCCGTTCACTAATAGATCTTACATCATACATCTGAAAATCAATTGGGTAAAGACAGCTTCTGTGTTTTAGTTAAACTGAAAACAACAGATCATATTCGGAGAGATGTAAAACTGAAGATACTTGCAACATTTAGTGTTAAGGACAAGTATTGTTTTTGTTTGTAGAACCTCCGTCACTAAACTGTCAATGTTTGATATTTTGAGGCATGAACATATTATTTACTTTGGTGAACAACATTACATCAAGTTCCACTATAAGGATTATTATTTTTTTATTCCTTGATATTTGAACAAAAATAGTAAAAGATCATTAAGGCACCTAAAAAGGCATACTTTATTAGCCTAAAGTATATACTGAGGGGTAATTTAAAACATACTAAAATTTCAGTGTATTTAGTTGTTTACTTTTCAAGTAAGCGTTAAGTGAATTTGAAAAAATTCTATTTTGAGCATATATTTTAAAATATACGCAAAATTTGTTTAAAACCCATATTGTTTCACTTGAGCAAATACATATTTTGTTCCCTTAAAGTATACTTTTATTTAATATATTTCTTAAAAGTGTATTTTGATACAATTATATTTAAGGGTGTTTAAAGTTATGTCAAAATTGGTACAAGCATGCTTTTAGTATACTTTGTATATATTTATAGATATATACTTAAGTATACTTAATACTTAGTATACTTTAAAGGTACTTTCACAAATGTAAGTATATTTGAAATATATTAAAGTATATAATTTTTTCAGTAGGGTAAATAAAACCTGTTATGATTGTTATTATAGCTTCAATGTATATTACCCCATAATACCCCAAGGTCATCCAAGTTTCAATGTAGATAACATAATAAGTACATGATTAATGAAACAATGTCAAAGTTATCAATACATTTGTGCTACCAATCAAAAGATGACATGGAGTTACAATAGCTTGAACAAATGCGTAGAAAGATCCCAATGATGTTAAGAAAAGGAATCTCTCAATGTGATGGCTACAGTTATAGCCACACAGATGGAGTAATGTTCAATCATACAACTTGAGTAATAGGGTTAAATAAAAGAAACCCTAACCCTTTTTTTAAGTTCAACTTGGGCCTGACTGTCCTTTTTACTGCTCGGTCATCTACCTACCCTACCCTTAGACTGCATGCTATAGAACAGAGGCCAAGGACTAGTGAGCCACGATTAAAAAAAGCAAAGATCTTGGAGTATATCAGGAAGATGAATCCCAATAATCAATTTCTAAATTATTATCTTAAGTAGTAGAAACCTAATTGCCAAAAATGAGGACAAGGGGTAATCATCATTAAAATAATAAAATATTTTTACAAATTTTGTCATCACATGAGCATCAGTTGTATGTAAAAGAATGTGAACAATTGTTTTATTTGCAACAGGCAGAGATACATACATTTCCACAGTCATTGCAGTCGTGAAGGCCAAGTCCCTCTATGGATCTTTTCATCTCCATGGAGAAGTTCTCATACTCTGGCTTGACTGTTCTGAGTAGTGTCACTGTGTTTAGGGAGGCATAGGCTTGTCTGGCATCGTCGTCAAACTCATCCTCCCTCTTCCAAGAGCCATTGCCTGGAATGTTGAATGTTTAATTAATCACATTTTAATTGAAAACTCCCCCCTTTTGCAAAATTATTAGATAATTTGCAAAAATAATAATTTTGTAATTAAATTCTGAGCTCTTTTTTTTTTTAAGTCAAGATGAGCTATTGGACATTGAACCTGTATGTCAGAAAGACATAGCTCAACAACAAATATATTTATTATTTTTAATCTATTATTTAAGGTTATTAAACCATCAGATTGGCACAAATTGCTACTATAATCTATGAAGCTTTCAAAGTGTTTCAGGAACCCCTGATCATTTATGGAACTCCTACTACTTCTTTAGAAACGTGGACTGTGGATGCTGACATTAGCATTGGGGACGTCTGTGCTGCAACATATTTAGCATTGAGATACTACTTAAGAATTGAATAGCCTTGGCCATTGGCCAACTCATTTTTGCACTACTTGGACACAACAGTAGTCTAGTCCAGGATTCCATTAGATCGTTTTTTTTATTTGAGGAAATAAAATAAAGCCCATGTAGAGGCTATGCTCTACTATTTTTGTGTCTTTTTTGATTTCTATTAAACCTCTTTGTAAAAATACAGAAGTGTATTGCTGTCACAAAGGAAAAAGAATATCAAACACTATCATGTTATAAATAGAATAGAATAGAATTACTTTATTCATCCCAGCAGGGAAATTATTTCGCAGTTACAGCAGCATAGAGACAAGACACACAACAACCACCACTGAGTAATAATAAAGTAATAAAATAAAAATAAAATATAATGTGTATAAATGTGATACTGTACAAACATGGCAATGTATTTTACAAAAGTGATATGTATATTGTAGAATGCGTTGATTGAAAATTTCTTTAAAACCCATTTTCAAACGATCTGGCGGGACGGTTTGGCTCCACCTCAAGTCGTCACCTGCACCCCATCTGGGCTCAGTTTCCCACCATAAAGACATACTTAGCTGAGATAGCAGCTGACCCCGCGATGGTGAGGGCGCCTGTCTCCACCTATGCACCTATCACCAGGGTGGAGAGGTTCACAGAGCGGAGTTTTCCCTCTGTTCCCCCTGTGGATCTGGGCCTCGTTGACATGCTTGGGGCCAAGACATACAATTAGACCAGCGGCCTGTGCCCCCTTCTAAGCATGATCAACTGATTACCAGGTTCTCTGACCGGGTCCATCAGTGCTCCTATCAGATAACGGCAGCCAGAAATAATGCTGCTATGTTGGCATACGGCATCTCCAAGAGGGTGGAGGAAGCCACCTTGCCAGAGGAGCTGAAGGGCTGTCTCTGTAAGGTGGCTGATGCCATACTCCATCTGTGCACCACCTCAGTGGTTTGTTCCTCACGGATTGCTGCCTGGGCCACTCTGATCCAGGGGACCACCTGGCTCTGCCCATCACCATCAATGGCTGAGAAGCTCCAGAAGGACCTGGAGTCCATCCTGGACTGGCCAGCCGCTGAGACCATGGAGCAGACAAGCTAGGAAATTACTAGCTGGGGGGAATGTGTGTGATAATGTGAAATGTTTTGAAATAAAACACAAACATGTCACTGAGAACAAAATTCTTTCAAGTTCCAACTCGCCTGTCAGATCAGCTGATCTCACAGCAACTTCCTCACACACATTTCCCACGCCTGTTCTAAACAGCTGTTTAGGAGGTGCCACAGGTCTGCGGTTTAAACACAGATTTTTTTCTGTCTCAGTGGCAGTGGATAAGTCTGCCTCTTAGTCTGCCTAGTCTGAATCTAGGAGTGAATTCTGTGACCTGTCAGAGCCTACTGGGATTGCGACTGCCGCTTCGCACTCATCTCACCTTGTGAGTGGTGAAGGCTCATCATCTGTCCGGCTGCGGTCCATGCCAAAACTGCGTCTCAAGTACCTTGACTCTCCTTCAGGAAGCGCACAGGTTCGCCCTCGCTCTGCATGAGCACAGTCACATGGAGCATGTGACTGTGCTCGCAGCATTGAGGCTAACAGCCAGCCCTTTCTGCCTGAGCCCCCCATGGGTCATCCCAGAGATTCTCTGAGGCAGGGGATGGCGGTCGGGGCTCTAACATGGCTGGAGTCCATGCAGACCATAGCACCTCACATAAATGCATGCCCACTTTCAGAATGGTACTCAGTGGTGGTGGACATGTTCCCTGGAGAGGTGGATGGGTCAACAGGGGTTACACACTGCAGTTTGGAACCAGCCCTCTGCCATTCAGGGGGATTGTTAAGATGGTCCTATCATCTCCAGAGCAGAACGCGATGGGGAGGAACATGTCTGTCTCAGGTGGTGGGAGCACAGTGGCCAGACCACATGTCTCTTGACATAAACGTGCTGGAGCTCCTCAACGTTGCTGATGGTGACTCAACACTTTGCTCTCTACAGCAGAGTGGCAACAGCCTACATAAATCACCAGGGAGGTATGCGCTCCACTCAGTTGTTAGACAGTGCCAGACAGCTGCTGTGTTGTGTGTGAGTATACCTGCTCTCCATCAGAGCAGTATACATCCCTTACGTCTTGAACAGGAAAGCGGACATCATGTCCAGGGGCGGTCCTCGCCATGGGGATTAGAGACTCCATCCTGAGCTGATCGCTCAAATATGGAGCAGATTCAGCAGAGAGGCAGTGGACCTGTTCACCACACGAGAGAATGCACAGTGCCAGCTGTGGTTCTTACTGAACCCAAGGGAGGATCCACCATTAGTAGTGGACGCCTTCGCCCACAGCCCACGGCCAAAAATGCTCCTTCATGCGTTTCCCCCATTTCTATTGATTCCATGGCTCCTGGACCGAGTTCCAGAGGAACAGCTGTCCTCTGGAACTGCGCTGGTGGCAACCGAGCGCAAAAACATGCCGTGGTTTCCCAGCCTGCAGCAGCTGCTGTCAGGTCGATCGTGGAAGCTGCCATGGAGGGAGGATGCACTCCTCCAGGCCAGGGGACCGATCAGGAGCCACCCAGAGATAGATGTCCCAGTGTCTCTGGGTCTGGTGGCTAAACAGACGCGTCTAGAGAGGCTCGGTCTCCCCCAGAACGTAGTGTGCATAATTCAGGGCGCACAAGCCGCTTCCTCTACAACACAGGTGTCAAACTCCAGTCCTCGAGGGCCGCTGTCCTGCAGTTTTTAGATGTGCCACAGGTACAAACCACTGAAATGAAATGGCTTAATTACCTCCTCTTTGTGTAGATCAGTTCTCCAGAGCCTTGCTAATGATCTAATTATTCTATTCAGGTGGTGCTGCAGAGGCACATCTAAAAGTTGCAGGACAGCGGCCCTTGAGGACTGGAGTTTGACACCCCTGCACTACAACATTATATACATCAAAGTGGTCAGCCTTTCAATGCTGGTGCGTGGGAGAGGGAGTGGAGCCTATTTCATGTCTTCTAGGCTGCGTGCTGTCATTTCTCCCGCAGCTGATGGACAGAAATTTAGCTTTCAGCACCATTAAGACTTATGCTGCAACTATTTCCTCCTGCATGAGGGTTTGGTGACAGAATGGTCTTCAACCACCCACTGATGAAATGGTTTCGGAGAGGTGTACTCTATAAGATTTGACAGAGCATGCTCTGGTTGAAGCTTTTAGATCAGGCTCCCCTTAAGTTCCTGTCTTTTAAAACTGCTCTGCTGTTGGCCCTCACATCTGTTAAGAGAGTGAGCGATTTATCCGCACTCTCTGTTGCTCCCTCTTGCCTCAGAATACGAGCCGATGGTAGCTTGGCAGTGCTGCGTCCCAACCCTGTTTTTACTCCTAAAAGCATCACAAGCTTGTTCAGATCAAGGGAGATATCTTTGGAGGTCTTTTACCCTCCTCCTCATAACTTTGAGGAGGGAGCTGCATCTCATCTCCTCTGCCCCGTGCGCATGCTCTCATGTTACATGGTGTGAACGTCTGCACTCAGCGTTTCAGAGACAACGCTGTGGGGCATGCTTTCTCACTGGTTGTGTGAGGCTATCTCACAGGCTTATACTTCCTCTGGACTGGATCCTTCAGATAATCCGCATTCTCTATTCTGCATTCTCCATTCTGTTCTCAGAGTTATGACAGAATGATTACTTTCATTACGTTTTAATATTTGTTTCACCCTTGTGTGTTACACACCCAGTTGGCCAACAGTATCGGCTATGTCTACCTGTCCTGCTGCGGCTGTTGCTTCATATTTGGTGTTGTAGCTTGTGCATCAGATTTATGGTTGTACCAGCTTTTTATGAAAAAAGTGATTAAATGCATTAACATTTTTAACATGTTAAAATCTATGTAATTAATTAATCAAAATTAATGCAGCAAAGTCCCAACCCTTGGGCAATCCTTATTATTTTCACCAAGCCACTTCCAAGCATATTACTCCTCGGAGTACAGATGTAAAACAGGTTTTAGAACAAGGTCATTTTAGTGTTGATTGTTCATAGTTTCTTACTTAATAATTCTGTGACGTGATATTAACCACCAGCAGAAAACTTGTATGTTAACACCTACACGTAGTGCTATTAAAAACTATTTGCCCCATATAGATTTCTTCTTTTTCTCACCGCTGTTTCAAGGTCAGTTAATTTAAACATCAGACAAAATGACCTAAGTAAATTATGAAGAGATAATTATCTTGTTATGTGGAGATAAATTTCTGCGCCAGGTTTACATGTTCTCTTTGCATGCTGCAGGGTTTTTCTCTGCATATCCCACTTTTCTCCTACAGTCCAAAGTTACCCGAAATTGCTCTTAGGTGCGAGTGTGAATGGTTGTTGTCCTGTGTTTTTGTGTTGGTCTGTGATGGGCTGGTGGCCTGTCCAAGCACGGTGTACTGTACCTCACCAAACCCTGCTACAGACAGCAGAAACATTAAATTTTTTTAAATTAAATGTGTGTTTAATAGGGTGCTGTGATAGCACAGGGGTAAAGCACAACCCACATATGGAGGTCTTAGTAATTGACGCAGTCTTCACAGGTTCGAGTCCCTGCCTGTGACCTTTGCTTCTCCCTCTCTCATTACCCATTTTCCTGTCGATTCACTATCAAATAAAGGGCGCTAGAGCCAATAAGACCTTTAGAAAATTTGTGTTTGAGATTCCATTATGTTTCCTCCAGTTGTTTTCAAGAATGCTGGCAGTAACAGTTTAATAAGTTGCGTCTTCTAAAGAACTAAAATATTTGCTGTTTTATATGAGATCTCATTATGCAAAGGTGTGATTGTGACTATGCCCTGCGACGGACTGGCGACCTGTCCAGGGTGTACCCCGCCTCCCGCCCGGACCGTAGCTGGAGATAGGCACCAGCAACCCTCCCGACCCCATTAGGGACAAGGGTGAACAGAAAATGGATGGATGGATGGATGATTGTGACTAAGCCTCCTCTGATCATTTATGTAGTCCTGGAGTTGCTTTCGTTCAATCAGTATCTGCAGCTTTTCTTACGAGTGACTTGGTTTTAAGCCACTTTTCCATCATTACTTTTAAGACAATCATTTAGTAAGCTAGCAAATAAACGTTTGTTTACATGCAGTACCTCGCGGACCACTAGGGTGCGCCCGCTGACCACCAGGAATAGCAATGGAGCACAGGTAATCCTTTCTTGACATCACCTGTTCCTTTATGGAGAATTTTTTCTGTCATAATCCAAGATCAGACATTTTCAGTCTGAAAGCAGGATTTTAGATATTTTGTTCTCAAAACTTTTAATACTTTTGCTCACATTTTTATTTTGAAAGCAGGACTTCATATCTTTCTTCTCAAAACTTGTAAGATTGTACTCAAAACTTCTCCTCACGCTCATACTTAGTTTTTGTTCAGACTCTCTGCTCGCTTGAGAAACATTCTGATATTTTTCTGGTAGTTAGAGGAACATCAGAGACATGTGCATCTAGTACTCCAATGCCTGTTAGAGAACAAACTAGTTGTCAAAGCAGAGAAGTGCGAGTTTCATGTTACATGTATCAACTTCCTGGGTTATGTCCTTGAGAGTGGGCAGGTGAAGGCAAGTCTGGGCTTCGCAAATTTCTACCGCCACTTTATAAAAAACTTCAGCCAAACCGTTGCTCCTCTCACACAACTCCCCTCTCCTAAACAATGGTTTCAATGGTCACCCCAGGCAGATAAGGCATTCGAACTCCTCAACCTGAAGTTTTCTTAAGCTCCAGACCCCAAAGTCCAGTTTATTGTGGAGGTGGACGCCTCTGTAATAACACAGGCCTACCAGTTTTCAAGAGGTTTACCACCATTTTCACCATAGTCGACCAGTTTTCCAAGGCTTGTCATCTTGTCCCTCTCAAAAAGTTACCATTGTGACTGCACAGCTTCTCTTGAAATACGTTTTCCAGGTGCATGGCATCCCCCGGGAAATCCTGTCTGACAGGCCCCTAATTCACATCCAGAGTCTGGAAGGCTTTATCCAATGCTCTTGGTGCCAAGGTGGCACTCAGCTCTGGGTTCCACCCACAAACTAATGGGCAGACTGAGAATGAACCAGGAATTAGTCTACTCTGCGCTGCATCAGTGCATCCAACCCACACAAAATCAGTTGAGCCTGGTGGCCAACCCAGACTCAACTGATCTGGGTTTAATATGCCCACAACACCCATATGTCTGTTGCCATCAGTCTGTCCCCTTTCGAGGCCTCCCTGGCATATCAACCACCACTCTTTCCTTCAGAGGAAAGGGAGACGGTTGTCACTTCAGTCCAACATTTCATCCGCAGATGTAAACATACCTCGAACCATCTCCGCTGCCCTCAACCGCATGTGTAAACAGAATCAATAACTGATTAACCGTAAAAGAGTCCCGGCCTCAGAATACAATCCTTATCAGAAGGCTCTCTACCAAATATATCCGTCTGAAAGGATCCTGCAAAAAACTGCCCCTCAGGTTCATCGGTCCATTTGAGATTCAGTCTGTCCTCAGCCCTGTTTCTGCCGTCTCATTCTCCCAGACAGATCTGTCCTGTTTTTCACATCTCGTTACTCAAGCCTGTGTCAAGAAGTCCCCTGTGTCCTCCCGCTGAACCTCCCAAGACCCCTACTTCTTCAGCAGAATGCAAGATCAATCATCCAAAACAACATTCAAGAAAACGTATCCTACATGTAAGGATCTTCAAATCTAATGCTGTCTTTCTCCCAGAAGCCACTGGTCCTGCTCCACATCCACATTTCCTGAATCGCACATTTCTCTTCTTGTACTTTCCTGTAGTCTTGGTTTGATTCTGCATGTGGGTTAAACGGCTTCCCAAAACTGTTTATTTCATTTGAAGCTGTATTTCAGGGTTATAGTTCAGTTTACAAAATCAAGTTTATAAATCAGTTTTGTGTTCCACAACTAATATTAGCTGTGGTAATTAAGTTCAGAATATTTAAATTATACCAGGTTTCTTTTTATTGGAAATAACTTTAAGGTTTTTGATTAGTAGACATTAAATTTTGATAATGAGCCAAACCTAACAGACTGAATGGAGTGGGTTAATGTTAGTCAACATGCTGGTGCTACCTCACATGCAATTCACAACATTTTAGCTAATATTACATTTTAGCTATATTTATTTATTACATGGGTTTTATCACAATGCATAGAGTATGTTATACATCAAGATTCTAGTGATAGCTGTCAGTATTTTAGCTAGCTTTAGCTTTTGAGCTAGTTTTAGTTTTTACATAGGTTTTTTTACTCTGCATGGAATATGTTGCTGTAGGTCAACATGCTAGTGCTTGTCTAGAGTAGATGGTATCAATTGGCATTTTAGCTCATTTTCGCTTTTACATGCTTTTTTTCAGACAGCATGGAATATGTTATTGTAGGTTAATGTGCTAGTGCTAACCTAGATCCTGTCAGTGGTAGGTTAGCCAGCTTTACCTTTGTAGCTAATTTTAGCTTTTACATGGGCTGTTTCACACTGCATGGGCCAACTTGCTAGTGATAACTTCCATGCTATTATTTGTATATCAGCTAGCTTTAGCTTTGTGACTCATTTTACCTCATAAACTGCAGAAACCTTACAGTTTAGCTTTGAAAGCAGTATTATGCACCGGTTTCTAACAGTCTTTGTGTGGGACATTTGCATTGTCTGAAAGTTTTTACTTTTCTTCAACAGTTTTTCTATGTGTTTTGCCGGCTTTTGCTTTCTTCTACTGCTTCTGCCCATTTTGTACATTTCTGCAAGTCTTCTGCAGTTTACTTCAAATTTTTCTGCAATTTTCACCCACAAAATTCAGCTTATTGCATTAACACTGCAGTAAGATGGAGACGCATCTATCCCTCTGTTTTTCAACTCATAACCTCTTGTCACATAATATTCCTACAGAGCATTTACCAACAAATAACTGTTTGATGGGAAAAGGGTAAAAAGAGAGAGACTACAGCAGAGGATAAAACATATGAGCCCAAATAAAAGCCAAAAGCATCTAGAACAAGCTTAGTGGGCTTTAGATGTAAACACATTTTCAAAATGAGAAAAATTTGCTGTCTTACCTTCACAAAATCATGGCTTACAGACCAGGTTTAGGATGAGCAGTAGGCTCCAGTTGGATTTGAAAGTCCACTGCATTCACAAAGCAACCTGAAGTGAACCATTTCCTTTTTTTTTTTTTTTGTTTGGTTTTTTTGCCAAATTTAATTTTTTTGGTGTGGTCATCACACTTCCAAATATATGGAACTTGTATGCGATCTCCAGTGTGAACTTCAAACGACCTAAAAGTGTCCCACACGCGCAGTAGAGGGCGCAATAACGTCCCACATAGTTTGTGTTTTGTCAGCTGCCATAATAAAAAGTGCTCTGTAAGGATTTATTTTTTTCTGTGTATTCATTTAGGTTTCTGTGTCTATTGAGTCTCTGTGTTGTCCTGTCTACCCCTTGATTGTTTCAAGCTGTGTCTTGTTTCCCTGATTACCCTCTGTGTATTTAATCCCACCTGTGTTCCTTGTTTCTTGTAGAGTCCTTGTCTAGTTGTCTTGTCAAGTCAGTTGTCAATTAAGTTAACAGCTGTTACCAGTTTTGAGCCTTAGCCTTCCGCTCACGCTGTGCTGCCTGGATTTTAGATTATTATTTTTCTGACTTCATTAAATCATAATTTTCTTCATTTCAACTTGGGTCCACAGCGTCTTCCTCACCATCCCTAACCGCAAATCATGACACAAGGACCCAACCAAGAGTAACACGGTGAGGTTCGCTAAGAAATACAGTTACAACATGGATCCAGTAGAACCAACTTCAGAAGTGGACTTTAATGAATTAAAGTCCACCAGTGTCTTCCTCACCACTGCTTTTTATTTTGTAATCAAACAGATGCAGATGTTCTACAGAAAACACTTGTTAAATTCTAAGGTAACAATGTTGTTCTCTCTCACCTTCATGGAAGGGAGACTTTTCCACTTTTTCATGGCGTAGCGTGATAATAAACAGGATTTATGTTTTGTTGGCGATTATCCTAATATTCACGCTGATCTGGATTTTTCTTTTACCAACTGTTTTTAAAGGGTGCAGCCAGGTCAGCAAAGTGGTGCTGATGTATTACATAGTCAAGCTTTGTAATAATAAAAAAGTTTGAAATAACATAATATCACTGTTGTAGTTTTTTAATCTGATGTCCATGTTACTTCTTGGATGTAATTTGTCATTTTAAATGATCACATGAAGTAGATCTAAGAAAAAAAGGCAAAATGTATCCCATGGTACAGACATGTGCACTCTACCCTTTTATCCTCCAGTAAGGTCATAAACATTAATACTAATTGTTAACTTTTTAAACAACTAATTTAAAGAGAAACATGATGTGAACTCACCATACGAAGAGACATTGAAGAGATTAACATTAAAAAACATATAACTGCCATTGGTCAGCTGCTGCTTGTGTGCTGCAAGCATGATTTCTCGAATCCTGTCTGCTCCAGCGCACATGATCACCACTGGAGAAAAATCACAGTCACAATTTAGTCAAAATTTTTGCAAGAACACTACAATACACAAATAGTAATTATTCATGAGAAAACATTCTTTTGAAAGAACATTATCATAGAAAATTTACAAAGCACTTGTGTACATGCATCGTTTAGGTCAGGGGTGGGCAACTCCAGGCCTCGAGGGCTGCTCTCCTGCAACTTTTAGATGTAGCTCTACTTCAACACACCTGAGTCAAATAATGAGATCAATAGCATGACTCTGGAGAACGTGACCGCACTTAAGAGGTGATTAAGCTATTGGATTCAACTGTGTTGGACCAGGGAGACATCTAAGAGTTGCAGGACACTTACCCTCGAGGATCAGAATTGCCCACCCCTGGTGTAGGTGAAGAATGTGGCAGAATAGCTCACAAATATAACATCTGGATGATAAAATGGAAAGTACATGAATTGAACCACTCCTCTAATTATAATGATCACTCACTCAAACACTCTTACCCGATAGGACACTTGGGGTTTAGTGCCTTGTCTAAGGGCACATCATTATTGCTGGGGAAGCTGGAATCAAACTCACAACACTTAAGATTGCCAGACTACTGGTCTGTGCAAGGGTGCAACTACATAATTTCTGAGTTGTATGCAGACACATTATAGCAGGGGTCTCAAACTCCAGTCCTCGAGGGCCACTGTCCTGCAGTTTTTAGATGTGCCACAGGTACAAAAACGCTGGAATGAAATGGCTTAATTACCTCCTCCTTGTGTAGATCAGTTCTCCAGAGCCTTGCTAATGACCTAATTATTCTATTCAGGTGTGGCGCAGCAGAGGCACATCTAAAAGTTGCAGGACAGCGGCCCTCGAGGACTGGAGTTTGAGACCCCTGCTTTATAGGCACCCTCACTCCCTGAAATTTTCAGTGTGCAGGTGAATAAATATGAATTAGTCATGCATTTTTAAAATACAAGACTTCTATTTCAGCTTTTTATTTCATGTGATTACATGTAGGTAATAGGCTCCATCAAAAATTAAAAAAAGGATAACAATATAATAAAATGCAACGGTAGCAGCAGCCAGTGCTCAATACAACTTCTGTAGTGGAAAAGTGAAATTATCTCTTTTTTTTTTTTTACTTTATTAATGTCAATGTATTAATGTAAAATAGAAAACATATGGTGTGATACATTCCGTTAATGAAAGGAAAATATAATCACGGAGCTAGCAAAAAAGAAAACAGAGAGCATTGTGTTGCAAAGAATGAATATTATTAACTGTATGTGTATGAGAGTTTGTGAGCAAAAATGGTAATATGAATGACATCAGTATGTAGAGCAATAAAAACAAACAAACCAACAAAAACAAAAATATTGATACTAGCAATAATAACACAACAATGAATTATGAAAGACAGATAAATATAGACATATGACGGATGGAATTGATAAATTAATTCTACTGAGTGAAATTTGTTATATTGCATATAGGAATTACATGAAATGAGAAGGGAGAAATGATGCCGAAAAAGAGCAAAGCAGGGCGGACACAATGATCGTAATACATAAATCACTTTATTTAAAGTATATATCAGAATCATATAAGGTCTATTTTATTTTCCATTGAAATGTGTCCAATGTATAAATTTTTCTAATGTGTCACACTGATGGCGATCCTTATTTTCCAGTTCATAGGAATTTTTTTTCTTAGCAATGGCTAAAGCTATAAGTAGTTGTTTAGTATTTGGAACATCATTAATAAGGTTTGTAGTGTCTCCCAATAAACAAAGAGAAGCTGATAATGGGATGAGACAGACAAACCTACTGGAGAGGAATGTAGTTACTATTATCCAAATTTGTTGAACAGGTTTGCAAACAATAAAGCATGAAAGTATGTATCAGAGATATTTTGTGAAGAATTTCTGCACAATTCAGACTGTGCCAAACCCATTTTATGCATTCTTTGAGTTGTATAGTGGATTCTGTGAAGTACTTTATATCGAATAAGCTGAAGATTAGCGTTTTTGTCATATATGAGATATTATTGCAAATTTTAATCCAGGATTCACAGTCTGGGTTTATATTCAGATCTATTTGCCATTTTAAAGTAGGTATGGATATTGATGAATCAATCCTATTTAAAATTCTGTAGATCAATTGAGTTTTCTTTCTAGATGCAATTTTAAATAGTTCCATAATTTGTGTATTCTGTAATGAGTTGTTCTAGGTCATATTTACTTTGCATTAGATATTTTAATCGAAGATATTCTAAAAAATGAGTAGCATCAAGCTTATATTGTTTAGTTAATTCTGAAAATGACAGGAATTTCCATCCATCCATTTTCTGTTCACCCTTTGTCCCTAATGGGGTCGGGACCTATCTCCAGCTACGAGAGGTGGGGTCACCCTGGACAGGTCGCCAGTCTGTCGCAGGGCAACACAGAGACATACAGGACAAACAACCATGCACACACATACTCACACCTAGGGAGAATTTTAGAGAGACCAATTAACCTGACAGTCATGTTTTTGGACTGTGGGAGGAAGCCGGAGAACCCGGAGAGAACCCACGCATGCACAGGGAAAACATGCAAACTCCATGCAGAAAGACCCCGGCCGGGAATCGAACCCAGGATTATACTTGCTGCAAGGCAACAGTGCTACCAACTGCGCCACTGTGCAGCCCTGACAGGAATTTATTATATTTAAAAATATGTTCAAAATGTGTCATGTCTTTAGAGACTGTTGGATAAATTGTATTTTTAGTAATTATCAAATATTCGTTGTATCATGTAGCCTTGTAGTTACATTTAGATAATGTTAAATTATATGCTTTTACTCTTTTCCTTCTATTTTAAGTGATGTTTCTGTGTGTTAAATAAGTTTGATTCTTTCCTAAAGGCCTCCTTTGTGAGAGAGAGGTGTCAGCTATTCTTAGCATTTGTTACCCTGCAGGAATCTCTGGGAGATGGAGGTGTTAGTAGTTCCCAGCTGAGTTTTACAGTCCTGCAAAGAACCCTGCTTTGTTCTTCGTTGCTTTGAAGCTATACAACGTGTCCCATTCGACGCCGTGCCTGGAGCAAGAAGGATTTAGATTGTAGATAACATGTGTTTAGTTAGTGATTATCATTTAGCGCTGCAACTATGTGAATTGTTTTCCCCTCCACTATTTTAGAGCTGCAGCGCCCCGTGTGGCAGGGTTCCTAAAATCAATAAAACAGAGGAGCGGGAGATGTGTTTTTCAGAGCGGTTGGAGATTTGTAACTGAAAGCATATCTCTGTCTGCTCTCCTCGCGAGAAACAAAGAATCTAACTCTCTTGTCTTTCCTATGTTTGTTTAAATTGTTTTAATAGGTATTTAGACCTGACATTATTTGGTCCTTCGCAGCCGGATGCCAAAATACCGGAAGGATTCCAGCGGGCATGGTGGACCCCAGTAAAGACCGTGCGCACGGCAAGTTTCCTAGTGGAAGCTTATCAGAACCTGTTCAAGGGCTGGCGCTCTGCCTGCCTGCTGGGATCTTACGGTTGACGGCTCTGAGGGGAAGACAGAGGGTGAGTGGATTCTTGTTTAAAAGTGTGGCGAATGACTGAGGGTCATTGCGCGAATAAGAAAACCCTGGAAATTCTAGACTCTAACAGGTAAAAATAGGGCACACAATCCGTGAAGGACGTCCGAAGTCCTTGCGCAAAAGTTCGTGGAAAAAAAGGCGCACGGAGCCTAGTGCAAACCTGCTGTAAAATTTAATTAATTAAGAAAAAAAAAAAATTTTTTTTTTAGGCGATAAAAACGATAATAAAATTTCCTCAATTCGATATATAATAAAATGGCAACAATAAAAAACGATATTTCAATCAGGCACTGAAATTGTAATTGGAACGGATGGCGGAGTCCGACGAGGCAGGCGTTTAAATTCCGTGTGAGTGTGATTGGAGATATAAATACCACTTGGTGTTTTATCTCATATAAAACAGTAGGGTTGTAACCAGCAAACCTGTCTTGGATGCAGAGGTAAGAACCCCCCACTCGAAAGAGTTGAAGCGGGGGTTACCACTACAGGTATTTTTAATTGCTGGCCTACTGAAAAGATCTCCAGTTTATAGGATTCCCTAGGAATCGACAAAAACTGGGCAAAATTTTATAAAAAAAAAAAAAAAAAAGAATGGGGAAAAATAAAAGCAAGAATAAGCCAACAGACAGTTTAAAAACAAATGACTGGAAATATGTTGAAAATCAGGATCCGCATAAAATAAAACATTTAGATAAATGGATAACAAACTATAACTTTGACGGCCATCTAAACTCACAAAAACTAACAGTACTGCAGGATAAAATAAAACAAAAAAACAAAGTCAAATTTAAAGAAAATGCGCAAAGAAGGGTATGAGGATGTAAACTTTTGGTTAGAATTAGCACAAAAAAAGAGAAGAGGAGGAAGAATCATTTGATGAATACAGCCTGAGAATGCATCAACATTACATAGGATTGGGGACTGGGATTTTAGATGAATACATTAACCACGCTATACACGCAGAAAAGGACTCAAAAGAAAAGAAAAAGGTTTCAGGAGCCTTTATCCATGATAAGGAGCAAATATTTTATCAAGAAAGGAGAGGAAGAGGAAGCTTTAGGGGTAGAGGTCAAAACCCCAGAGGACAGAAAGGGAGAATGGGAAGAGGGAACTACAGACAAAATAATTTCAGACAAAATAATTTTAAACAAAACGACTTAGGATGTTGGTGTTGTGGGAAGGAAGGACACATAGCCAGATATTGCCCAGAAAAATATATAGATCAGTCAGCATGACTAGAATCAGAAAGTTTAGAGAGCGAAGAGGTCCAATTAAATCTACAGGATTTATTATCTATGGATAGTGTAAGACCAGAAATAACTCTTTTCATGAATGGTAGACCTGTAGTTTTCCTTTGTGACACTGGTGCATGTAGAACAACGTGCAGAGAAAACATTTCTGGGGTAAAGATTAGTGGGGAAACTGTCGTCGTGAGGTCAGCTGGGGGTAAATTAATGCAAGTCAATGAATCAGAGCCAGTCTGGCGTAGAGATCCACAGGGACAAGCTTGTCAGTTGTCCATTTTGATGCTCCCAGAATGCCCAGTAAATTTATTAGGCAGAGATGGCCTTATACAGCTAGGATTAGCTTTGATTCCAACCACTGATGGGCACATAGCAGTTAAAAGGCAGTCAGAAATAAAAAAGGGAGATTTCTTTGTTGTTAAAGGAAATGGAAATCCACACTATTGTTATACATTAGATGTGCCCGACAGACCCCCACATAACTTTGTTCAGGCACTCCTGACTGAGGGAGGTAAAGCCATCTCTGCCCCGCAGGATCAAATGCCTCCTGACAATTTACACATAACTCTTTGGTTCAAGAATGCGGCTGAACCTGACAAGAATTATGAAGACAGGCTCAACAAGGTCACTCCAGTTAAGATCACAGTGACCTATCTGTATACAAATACAGAACACACAGCCGTTGCAGCTATTGCTCTTCCTGATGATTTAAAATCTTTAGACAGAATGTGGACCTCTCCGCATGTATCTCTGTTTAAACAAAGAAATGAGCAGTGGAATCATTTAGGTAATCTTGTTGAGGAAGGAGAAGCAGTTACCGATTGGGTGACTACTTCCTCAAACATAGAAACTAGTGTTTCCACAGGGTTAATTAACTATTGTCGAAACTGGGTGCCTAATTATGCAGAAATTGTGGCTCCTTTAAGCAAACTAATGTATGAAAAAGATCTAAAAATGTCTTCCTTTTTGGAATGGACAGAGGAAGCAGAAAAAGCACTGTGTGAAATAAAGCAGGCCCTTGTGTCAAGTGCTGCGCTCGCCTTACTAGACTATAAAAAACCTTTTTTCCAGATGGTGGATTGCAAAGGTCAGTATATGACCTCGGTATTAGTTTAACAACATGGTGATAAAATGAGACCAATAGCATATTTTTCTTCCAAACTTAATAGTGTGGCGTGTGCCTTGCCTTACTGTGTGAGAGCCGTGATTGCTGCTTCTCTGGCAGTAGAAGTTAGTGCTCCTATTGTACTGTTTTATCAGTTAACATTAAAAATGCCACATGCAGTTTTAGACAAACAAATATGACTTTTTTCGTCTGCAAGGCATCTCTCCTGTATGAGCACATTATTATAGCAACTCATGCAGACCTATTAAAAGATTTATTACAAGCTGTGCAGCTACCAAAACAACTAGCGATCTGTAAATGTGCCGCACACACCACAGGGAAAGATAAAGTGTCTCTAGGGAACGCCTTCGCTGATGAGATGGCAAAAAAAGCAGCGGAGGGGCAAATAAAGGTCTTCCATATGGTAGAAAAATCCAACATATGACATAAGATCCTAAAAAACATGCAACAATTAAGTCCTAAAAACGAAAAAGATCTTTGGATTAAAAATGGAGCAAAAGTAGAAGATCAAATCTATAAGTGACCTGCAAATAAGCCTATCTTGTATAGGACTTGTATAGGTGGGCTGCAATATTGAGTCATGGCATTTCGCATGTCTCAACGGGGGGGATGGTAAGACAGATACATCAATATTACAAAACCTATGGATTTATTTCTTTTTTGTAGAGCTTGTTTAATTTGTGCTAAACACAACTCTCAGGGAAATCTAAGACCGCGCAGAGGGCGATTTCCTAATCCGCAATATTCATTTCAAACAATACATATGGATTTCATAGAATTAAATAAAAGTGAAGGGAAAAAGTACTGTTTAGTAATAATTGATGCTTTCTCTAAATGGATTGAACTCTTTCCTACAAAAAATCCAGATGCCTTAACAGTAGCAAAAGCACTTTGTAAAGATATCATTCCTAGATATGGGATTCCTGAAAAAATATATAGTGATAATGGAACTCATTTTGTAAACCAAATTATAAAAAAAAATAGCAGAGAGATCAACTTGGGTACATTTAGTACATTGTAAAAAGGTCATTTCATTTTAAAAGTAGTTAAAAGAAGACAAGCTTGGGACGCTCACTGACCTGCAGTGGAAAGCCCAGGTAAACAGGGGGCTAAACTGATTAGAGGTTTGGTCGTTTGAAACTGGTGAAGATGGTCCACAACCCTGCAGTGTTTTTAGGAGCTGAACAAGTTTGCAAAGTTTGCTAAAATGTACAAATTTGTTGTTGAAGGAAAACATTAAGTTAGAAATAACTTATGGGTTAATGAGAGAGGATCTGGTGGAACTATTGTAGAGAATAATGTAGATCAGGGGCACTTGTAGCCCCCCTTGCAGCAGCTCCACAGGAGGGCCACATAGCTGGGCTGTAACTGCTACCCCACTAGATTCAACTAATTAACATGTGAAGCCTCTTTGCATACCACTATTTTTAAGTGCGAAGCAACCCCCACTTGTAGTAGCTCAGCAAGACAGAACGGGAAGGTGTGATGCAGATCACTTTCTCTCCCATCATTTAAAGTGCCTCCTGACAAAATATTAGTTACAATTTTAGAAGTGGAACGAAAAAAAGGTTTTTTAAGTTCAAATTAAAATTAGAAGAAACTAAAACATATCTGATGATTCAAGTGCCAAATAAAGTAGTAAAAGAATTGGGAGTTCCGTTAAATATTACTAATTAATTTCTTTCGTTTGTAGATTTAGTAATATTCTGACCAGTATTTGTTAGGGTTTGTCCGTTATCCTGCAATAGCTAGCCCCGCCCACTTCATCACAACCCTCCGGGGCTGACTACTGACCAGTTCTCTGTCTAACAGGTCCGGAAAATCTCTAAGACCTGGGTATTACCCTAAATGAGATCTATAGGAGATAATCTATTCAAACTGGTGTCGAAAGCGATTCGTCTAGCTCTAACTACCTCCAATCCAGAAGTTACGACCCTTTTCAGTTAAGGAACAGTCAGCTGAGTAGCCCTCACAGCTGCATAATTCCAATAACCACTCCTGTTAACGGTAGCTCGCTTTCTAAAATATAACTCGCTCTTGGAACCGGCTAGATTAAATTTAGTGACTTGGATGTAAGTCCCTGGGTCATTATTTTACTCTCGCCAAAGGAAATTATGAAGCCTCCTCTTTACTAGAACCATGTACCTTAGTTTTACCTTTATTAAAAGAACTGAAAAATGATTAAATGACTCAATTAATTCCAATGTCCACCAACCTCATTAGAATTTTAGAGTAAGAATTTATTAAGCAAGCTTAAGCAGGGATATGTGACATATAAATCAATAATCAATTGTATATAATTCAAGAGCAGTGTAATAAGATCAACATATACAATCATACCCTCCTGTCTCTTTCCCTAACCTATGTCGCAGATTCTGAGATAGCTTTTTAGGAAGCGAGTTCGACTCATACCCAGTTGGTGGTGGATCTTTAGCAACAGGAACGTCCGAAAACCTTGGTCTGAATCTTTATCCTTTGTGTGGAAAAATCCTCTTTAGAATAGAAGCAAAGTAGAGAGGGCTCAATTGCTTTTGAAAACCCAACTCTTTATCCCTCCGGGACCTTTGTCTTTTCTCCAAGTCTGATGCAATGTTTGGGTTGAGGTAAGACCGACGATCGAATCAGGAACCCGGGTTGGACGATTGGAACTTGTCTCCCTTTGGCGGCACGAAGCTTCAGCTTTTCCCGTGGCTCCAGGGTGTGGTCCGCTGTTGTTTCCTCGATCTGCTTCTTCGTGTTAGCTCTACTTCGGTGCCGCAGACAAAGAACAAGAACTTCTCCTTTTCCGTCTGCTTTTATACAGTTCTCTGCCATGTATGTGTATGGGGAGTGTTAGTTTACGTGGTTTCCTGAACATCTGCTGATTTCACGGAAACCCCCCGTCGGCCCCTCCTGTCTGCTGGCTGGGATGGAAAGTCCCGTCCTTCCCTCAGCGTGTTGATCTTAGCCAACCATACCGCTCCACCCATCCTGTGCGTCTGGCCATCTGTTCAGAACTGCTTGCGACAGCAGGAACTCACAAGTTCCCCTTTTCTTTTTACTCACCCTTTTCTCTGATTAACTATTAAACACAGTCAAATATTAAAAACTATGTGCTGATTTCCATTAGGCATTAATCATAAGCATTAATCACCTCTTTCACTTATTATAAATCATCAAACCTTAATCATTTCATTGTTGTTATATCATTACAGATCATGATTCGTACACTTCAGAATCATTCAGTGATTACTTACACACAGTCATTTTACCTATTGTACTCATACATGTCCAACTTAATCATTATAAATCAAAACACAAGATTGCTTTATTTCCCTCAGGCCTTCATGCACCTTTTTCTGCGTGTACCTGGATAGATCTCAAACCCCATACCAGTTTTCTTGACAGGTTTTGTGTGTTTAATTACCCCTTAGTGTGTGTTAATGGTCTGATCAGCCATTATCTAATTTCCCCTCATGTCTTGTTAGGTCAGTTTGTGTTTGAGTCGTTCTGTTACTACCTGTATTGTGTTTTTGTTATGTTGATTTCAGTATGGGCCTAATTTATTATTTTTTGGATTTTCTTTATTAACTATATTTTGAATTTTCTTCAACGTCTCTCTGGCTGGTTTATGCAAAACCTTCACAGAGTCTTAATTGGTAAACATGCTTTGTCAAATATTAGTTAAAATTCTTGAGACGTTTTAAACTGAATTATTTGTAAATCATAAGAGCACGATGAAATAATGCATCATCAGGGGGGAGTATATGTTATGGGTTTATCCACTTATATTATTTAAACAAAACTTTTGAAGAACATGTCTGATCTGTGCTACACATAAAAGTAATTTGAAATTAATAGACAAATTTATAGTGATAATGATG
This sequence comes from Xiphophorus couchianus, assembly GCF_001444195.1. Lineage (NCBI taxonomy): Eukaryota > Metazoa > Chordata > Actinopteri > Cyprinodontiformes > Poeciliidae > Xiphophorus > Xiphophorus couchianus. Next base: position 962,660 of record NC_040239.1, read on the forward strand.
CAATATTTTTTCTTGCTGCAGCAGATGAAAAGAAACCTTTATTTTCTAAGAAAATAGCTCCAGCTAACTTCACATGTGTAATTATAACGGGAACTGGGAAAAGAATAGGGAATCTTACTAAAACTATGTGTACTACTGTAATCACTGTAAACGATGACTTTAACCCTATTTCTCGAGCAGATGTATGGTGGTGGTGTGGTGATGACAGACTTTTTGATAGATTACCTCGAAAAGTACCAGGGTTTTGTGCATTAGTTTCTCTGTTATTACCTGTATATGTCTATCCTACATCTGCTGAAGATCTAATACTCTCTTTGTCTAGTGTTTTGTTTCAGAAGAGGCAACACTTACAGAAACGTGAAGAGACATGGAAAACTACAGATACTGATCCGACATACATCGATGCCATCGGAGTCCCTCGTGGAGTGCCTGATGAATATAAATTAGTTGATCAGGTTGGGGCTGGTTTTGAATCTACAATTTGTTGGTGGTGCACGATAAACAAAAACGTAGACAGAATAAATTACATCCATTACAATGTACAAAGACTGGGCAACTGGACACAGGCTGGTTTCGAGGCAGTCCATGAACAGCTGGCTGCAACTTCACTGATGGCTTTTCAGAACCGCATAGCTCTTGATATGCTGCTGGCTGAGAAAGGAGGGGTGTGCATGATTTTTGGAGAAAGATGTTGCACGTTTTTACCAAAATAATACAGCGGCTGATGGGAGCTTGACGAAGGCCATTACAGGGCTTCGTACTCTTAATGGCAAAATGAAGGAACACTCTGGAGTGGATACTTCCATGTGGGATGCATGGATGGATGCCTTTGGGAAGTATAGAAACCTTGTGTCCTCTGTCTTAGTATCAATTGCAGTTTTTGCTGCAATTTTGACCTTGTGTGGATGTTGTTTTGTTCCGTGCCTGCGTTCTTTGTTTAACCGTCTCATTACCACAGCGATTTCACCCATGGAGGACCAGATGGCACAGATGTATCCTTTATTAGAGAAAAAAAAAACCTAATGTTGACAAAGAATACTCTGATGAGGATTCTTCTGACAGGTATCCAGATCCTGGCTTTTGGACTGGATGTGACCTCTGAGTGTATACATGTTTGCTTTCCAAAACATGAACTCCCAGTTGAAAATCATTTGAAGTGACTGTTTTTAGAGGGATAAGGGGCATGGAACAGATATTCGATAAACAGGAGGGAACTGTTGGATAAATTGTATTTTTAGTAATTATCAAATATTCGTTGTATCATGTAGCCTTGTAGTTACATTTAGATAATGTTAAATTATATACTTTTACTCTTTTCCTTCTATTTTAAGTGATGTTTCTGTGTGTTAAATAAGTTTGATTCTTTCCTAAAGGCCTCCTTTGTGAGAGAGAGGTGTCAGCTATTCTTAGCATTTGTTACCCTGCAGGAATCTCTGGGAGATGGAGGTGTTAGTAGTTCCCAGCTGAGTTTTACAGTCCTGCAAAGAACTCTGCTTTGTTCTTCGTTGCTTTGAAGCTATACAACGTGTCCCATTCGACGCCGTGCCTGGAGCAAGAAGGATTTAGATTGTAGATAACATGTGTTTAGTTAGTGATTATCATTTAGCGCTGCAACTATGTGAATTGTTTTCCCCTCCACCATTTTAGAGTTGCAGCGCCCCGTGTGGCAGGGTTCCTAAAATCAATAAAACAGAGGAGCGGGAGATGTGTTTTTCAGAGCGGTTGGAGATTTGTAACTGAAAGCATATCTCTGTCTGCTCTCCTCGCGAGAAACAAAGAATCTAACTCTCTTGTCTTTCCTATGTTTGTTTAAATTGTTTTAATAGGTATTTAGACCTGACAGAGACCTACAAGCTAAAACAAAAAAAAGGAGTTTTTTTAAAATCTATTGTAAGATCTGGATTGTTCCAAAGTGGTGTGTATTTCGAGGTGGTAATATCTGAGTTGATAATATCATTGAATTTCTACCAAACAAAGAGTGGCTTTAATAGTTGGTGATTTAAAGCAACCATGTTTCTTAATCGCTTGACTAATGAATGGTAAATCCGATAGTTGCATTTTCCCACAAAATGATTGTTCTAATTCATTTAAATCATCGTGTTGCTGGTTTTGGTTCCACTTAATTTTGTAGTGTAGCTGATTGGCTAAATAATAGTAATAAAAATTTGGTGCATATAACTCTCCATATTGTTTTGAATTTTGTAAAGTTGATAACTTTATTCTTGGTGGCTTGTTTTTCCAATAAAATTTGGAGATTATACTATCTAAAGATGTAAACCATTCTTTAGTTGGTTGGATGGGTAACATACACTGTGTTCCAAATTATGCAAATTGGATTTAAGTGTCATAAAGACACATTTTTTGTTGTGCTATTAAATTTATAGACAGTATTGTGTGTCAAGGCTCTTTGAATCACTATAATTAATTTCAGAGAGCTGGTTGATTAGTTTGTCTGGTGAGCTCAATTAAAGGAAATCTACTTAAGAAGGAAGCAGGCCACAGGTTTCAAGCAATATGAGAAAGAGAAAGGATCTCTCTGATACTGAAAATCATCAGATAGTGTAGTGCCGTATGACAAGGAAAACATTAGATATTTAACGAAAACTGAAGCGTTATCGAACTGTGAAGAGATTTGAATCTCCATCTGATTCAGAACAAAGATGGGATTGTACAGATAAAGGCATAATGAGGAAGGTTTCTGTTAGACAAATTCATTGGATTAAGAGAGCAGCTGTTAAAATGTCCTTACAAAGCAGCAAACAGTTATTTGAAGCTGCTGGTGCCTCTGGAACCTGAAGGTGGAGGATCCTCCAGAGGCTTGCGGTGCATGAACCTACTATTGGGCCACCACTATCCAGTGCTCACAAGCAGAAACGGTCCCAGTGGGCCCAGCCCTACATGAAGATTAATTTTTAAACAGACTTGTTCACTGATAACTGCTGTGCAACCCCGGATGGTCCAGATGGACGCAGTAGTGGATTAATGGTGGATGGGCACCACGTCCCAACAAGGCTGTGACATCAGCAAGGAGGTGGTGGAATAATTTTCTTGGCCGGAATCATTAGGGAGAGAGAGAGAGAGCTGGTCGGCCCCTTCAAAGTCCCCGAAGGTGTGAAAATGACTTCAGCAAAGTATATGGACTTTCTGACTGATCACTTTCTTTCATGGTTCAAAAAGAATAGCCTACCTTCCGTAGCAAAATCATCGTCATGCATGACAATGCACTATCTCATGCTGCAAGGAATATCACTGTGTCATTGGCTGCTATGGGCATAAAAGGGGAGAAACTCATGGTGTGGTCACCATCTTCCTCTGACCTCAACCCTATTGAGAACTTTTGAAGTTTCCTCAAGCAGAAGATCTGAGGGTGGAATGCAGTTCATATCAAAACAGCAGCTCTGGGAAGGTTTTCTGACATCCTGCAAAGAAATTCAAGCAGAAACTTTCCACAAACTCACAAGTTCAATGGATGTAAGAATTGTGCAGGTGATATCAAAGAAGGGGTCCTATGTTAACATTTAACTCGGTCTGTTAAGATGTTTTTGATTGAAATAGCTTTTGATTTTAGTACATGTGACCATGTATTGCTGCACATTCAAAGAATGACCGTTTGCAGTTCCTTACAATCCATAAAATGTTTAGAAAATCTGCTGTGCATAATAATTTGGAACGGTGCATTTTGAGTTTTTGATTAAAAAAACAACAACAAAAAACACTGTTCTTATGGGGAGCTTTGTTCAGTAAAATTTTATTTATACTGTAATAGTTCCTGACTTGAAAATTATACTGATCATCATTTGCATTGACCATTTAAGAAAATCTGAGAAAATATCACTAGCATAATAATTTGGAACACAGTGTAGAAAATAGATAATTAATTTGAGGAAGTATTTTCATTTTAGTAGTCACTATTCAACCAGCAAGTGAAAGGGGTAAATTTATCCATTGTTTCAAGTTGTTTTGTATTGATTCTTGAAGTGTTATGAAATTAAGATTAAACAAATCTGACAATTTAGGAGATAATTTAATCCCAAGGTATGTAATATAAGTTGTGCATAAAGCAATACGTATAGTTTGGATCATCTCATCCCATTTTAAATTATTTAAAGCACAGGTGTCTCAAACTCCAGTCCTCAAGGGTTGCTGTCCTGCAGTATTTAGATGTGCCACAGGTACAAAACACTGGAATGAAATGTCTTAATTACCTCCTCCTTGTGTAGTTCTCCAGAGCCTTGCTAATGACCTAATTATTCTGTTCAGGTGTGGTGCAGCACAGGCACATCTGAAAGTTGCAGGACAGCGGCCCTCGAGGACTGGAGTTTGCCCCCCCTAATTTAAAGGAAGAACTTCAGATTTATTCAAATTTATTGAGTAATTGGATATTTTTGAGAATTGATTAATCAATCTGATTGTTTCAGTCATTGAAGAATATGGATTCTACAGTAGTAAGGATATCGTCAGCATATAAACAAATTTTATGTTCTGTTGCGTTAATTGGAATACCTTTAATATGAGAAGTTTGACGAATTGCTGCTGCAAGGAAATGAAAATGGAAAAAAAGGATGGAGAAAGTGGACAACTCTGTCTTGTGCCTCTTTGTAAAATGAAATTCTTTGAAATTATATTGTTGGTGGTAACAGTCGCTGCTGGTGATGTATAGAATAACTTAGTCCAGTGAATAAAAGAATCTCCAAATCTAATCCTTCTTAATACTGAAAACAAAAATGACTAATTCACTTTATCAAATGCTTTTTCAGCATTCAAAGCTACAATGGCTGAGTCTTGTTTATTTGTTAAAGCATTTAAGTTCAACAATCTCTGCATATTATATGAGTGTCTATTTTTAATGAAACCAGTTTGATCTGGATGAATGAAGGATGAGATGCCTTAGTGATAATTTTCTTATCTGTATTTATTAGTGAGAGTGTTTAAAAAAAGAGTTAAGTTCTTCTTGGGAAGGATTTTTTCTTCAGAACACAGTTTGGTATAAAAATCTTGAAAAACATAATTTATTTCTTCTATTGACTGGGTCTCTGCTGAATCTTTAATAACAGATATATATATATATATATATATATTTGTTCTTTTTCAGTTGATTGGCCAAATATTTACCAGATTTATTACTACAGTGAAAGTTGTCTTGTTTAAGTTTCTGGAATAAAAAATTAGCTGTCTTTTTTATGAGCTTATTTAGTTCATATCTTAGCTGACATATTTTCTCTTCAGTTTGTTCTGTTGAAATGATTATTTCCTCTAAAGTCTTAATTTCTGTCTAGCTGAGTTTGTTTTTCACTTTCCTCCCTTTTCTTATGGACTCCATATGCTATGATTCTGCCTCTTAACACAACTTTATTGCAGTATTTGGTGACTCATTTATCTTGAGGAAGGACGCCCTTTTCTTTTTTATATATTTATCAAACTCTTGGTCTTCCAATAGTAATAGATTAAGGCGCCATCTACTGAAAAACTTGGGAGGTTGTTTTTCTACATTCCAAGAGACAGATATGGGCGCAAGATCACTGATCACAATCAAGTGTATATTAGTTTTTGTTAGACATAGACTTAGACTAGACTTAGACTTGTACTTTATTGATCCCTTGGGAAGACTCCCTCAGGAAATTGAAGGACTCCCTCAGGAAATTGAAGTTATGTTATGTTATGTTTCCCATTAGGGAATTGCTTATTAGAAACGTATCAATCCGTGAATAGGAATGATGGACAGAAGAGAGAAAAGTAAATTCTTTGGAGACTGGATGTAATGATCTCCAACTATCACCAAGGCCAAATTCACTCATATTTTGTTTAATTGTTTCTGATGATTTCAGGGTTGATCTATAATTAGATATTGTTTTCTTATCAAGGGAAGGGTTTAATAGTGTATTAAAGTGTCCTTATTATTTGGGATAAGAAGTCTTATCCCAAATAAGATTCCTTATTTGGGAGTCTTATTTGGACTCCCAAATAAGGGATAATTAAATTATCCCTTACTTGGAAATGTGTTGTTCTTAGGCCAGAATTATAAGATGTTTTACTTCCTCTGGCATTGCACTTCTATGAAGCCGGCCTCCAACTCTTAAAATTTTATCTTTCAAAACAGGATCCAACACATAGATAGAGCTCGTATGACTCACTTTAGAGTTGTGTGACAGAGCTTCAATCTCATTCTGGAATCTTTGCTGCTGACAGTACAAAATGATGTACAAAATGACTTGCAGCTAAAATTGCAACAAAAGGTGGCCCTACAGCGTATTAACGCAAGGCGGGCGGATAATATTGCACGCCCCACTTTGCAGTTTTTATTTGTTCAAGAAGTTTAAAATATCCAATAAATTTTGTCCCACCTCACGATTATGTACCACTTGTTGTTGATTCTTCACAAAATAATAACAAATTTTAGATCTTTATGTTTGAAGTCTGAAAAGCGGCAAAAGGTTGAAAAGTTCAAGGGGTCCGAATATTTTTGCATGGAACTGTATATATACAGTACAGACCAAAAGTTTGGACACAACTGTGCGTCCAAACTTTTGGTCTGTACTGTATATATATTGTTACGACTGGCGTATATAGGTTACTTGTGCAAACATGAGTGTGCAGGTGCCTGGCTGGCTCACAGAAGACTGTGGAGACATCCGATTGGTGGCCTGCCAGAGGTGACGAATATAAAAGACACTGTTGCAGACTTCCTGCCATGCATCCTCAGCTCATCTCAACCAGCCGCAATGTTTGTCATTTCCTTATAAAAGTTTTTTGAGTTTGAAGGAGTGAGCTGTCGTTTATGCTTGCTTAGCTTTTTCATGTTTTTTTTCTTAATTAAGGAGGTAAGTTTTTGGTATTTGGTTGATTTAATTTCAAATATCTAAGTTTTGGTTAATATTCAGATAGTTTTCTTTTGTTTTTGACACATAGGTCACTTTGAGGCCATGTACTCCATTTATCACTACTTTTAAAATAAATAATTGCTGACATTTTATTGTACATAAGTAATATTTCTCTTGATTTGTGCATAATATTTAATCCAACTTGGATTACTCAGTGAGTTTTTTTTTTTTTTACTCAGTGCATGGGTGGGGCATGTCCAGTGGGTGATCAGACAAAATTAGCAACAATCCTTGGACTGGGGACACAAAAAGGCCAACCCTAAATGTCAAATTTTGTCACAAATGCCTCAGACATAGCAAGTTGTGCGGGAGCGTGCCATTGGCATGTTGTATGCAGGGATGTTCACCAGAGCAGTAGCTGCACGGTTCAGTGTCCATTACCGGACCATAGGCCATTTAAGAGTTTGTTACCAACAGACTGGAAACAAACTCTTAAACAATATGTTAAATACATTAAGAGTTTGGTTCCAACAGACTGGCACTTCTGCAAATTGAGCTCTTCATCGTTGGCCACGTGTGATCACTCCAGCACAACATCGCCACATTTGGCTCCTCCATCGGTAGGATCAGCTAAGACCAGCGACACACACAGCTGATAAGACTATTGGTCTGCACAATAGACGCATCACACCTCAGACTGTCCGTAACCGCCTATGAGAAGTCAACTTGGTCAAAATCTAATTCCTCAACTTGATCCTTATCATGATCAAAGGACTGTCAATCAATGGCAATATTAAGATCAGTAATTACTGAAAATATATTTTGAGTTTCTCTATATATTGTGTGACCCAAATGTTCATAAAACTCTTATATTTGACATGGGGCATTTTATATTTTTGCTCTCTGTGTATACATATATACAAAATACTTACATATATATGTAAGTGACATAAGTGTGATGTAAGCAATTTAAATATTATTGAATATAATATTGAATATAAATAAATAACCAGCATGCACATGGAAATATGTTAAGTGTATAAATAACCTTTAAATGAGTTCAGAGGATATTTGATTTAAGTTACTCAGAGCTGCAGTATGTAACTTTTATAAAAAAATATTTATTTACGTATTTGTTGAAACTGTTACCATGTTACAGTATGAGAGTATGGTATTAGACAGATCTATGGAAAAATCAAGCTCCTCTGCTTCTCCCAGTGCTGACTAGAAGTAAATCAATCATGACCAAGAAGTGGGTCTTAGCGCATTCAGTCACTAGCTTATGTGGAGCTGCTGATCACCCTTCCCCCTGAACCCTTGCTCTCTGCTACACTGCAGCTAACATAGCCTATCAGTCTAGTTAGCAAATCTTCTCTGAAATCGCTCACAACTTCCTCTGCTTCAATGCCATATTTGTTTACGTTTTATGGGGAAATTTTATTTCCATGAGTCGAGAGCACATATTTTCAGTCTAAAAGCAGGACTTTCTGTCTTTCTTCTCAAAACTTGTAATGATTGTACTCAAAACATCTACTTTCTTTCAAATATTCACTGTGCCTTGTGAAACCTTCCTCCTTGCGCTTAAATCTTCTCTCTGCTCAGATCACGGGAGGAAATCCCATTTCATTATTGGGGGAGAGGGGGCACAATAAACAAGAAAATGTCTTATGAGCAATTTTGGAGGGAGTTGGCAAAGTTACAGCAAAATGTAACGTAAAATGTGGTTTAAAAAGTTTTTAATGTGTTCAAGCTGCAAGACCAAAAATGACTAGTAAGTGGCAATGCACATCAAATGTATATTTCTCAGTAAACAAACTGTTGAGATCCATAGAAGTCAAAATAAAATTCAGATGTTGTTTAGATACGAGTTTGGTTCAGTGTCACTGATCTAACCTATGGCACACCTTCACAGAAAAATTAAGGCTCTAAATAAGTTTTTATGAGTAACTCCACATGATAAAATTCCTCATAAATATTGATTTGTTGTAGTGGCTCTCAATACAAGTTATGTAAATGTGTTATTTAAATCATCATTATTATTAAACCGTTTTTAGCTTTTCCATGTCCTTGATGACTGAGATCCTATAAATAGCAGGGTTTCCCCCAGAAAACTTTCTAAGTCTGGTGGTCAGGGCACCTAGGAGGTCCACTGGGGTTTTGTTTTAAAAGATGTTAAGTTGACAGGAAACGTAAAATATTAGTGGGTAACTACAGTACAGACCAAAAGTTTGGACACACCTTTTAATTCAATGAGTTTCCTTTATTTACATGACTATTGACATTGTAGATTCACACTGAAGGCATCAAAACTATGAATAACACATGTGGAAATATGCACTAAACAAAAAAGTGTAAAACAACTGAAAATACCCCTTATTTAGTATTTAGTTTCTTCAAAGTAGCAACCTTTTGCTGTGATTACTGCTTTGCACACACTCTGCATTTTCTTGATGAGCTTCAAGAGGTAGTCACCTGAAATGGTTTTCACTTCATAGGTGTGCCCTGTTAGGTTAATAAGTGGGATTTATTGCCTTATAAATAGTCATGAAAATAAAGAAAACCCATTGAATTAGAAAGGTGTGTCCAAACTTTTGGTCTGTACTGTATGTTACTGGAAGACAGTGCCGACAATACTAAAATCCACAACTACAGAATCTTAAAAACAACAAATCAAACAAATGCAATTAAAAATAAATATTAATTATTTACACTTCTGTTAAATCCAAATTAAGTAATCAGTTAGTGGATCTAAAAACATGATGTAAAGCAGATCACATTTACAATCCTCCCAAGGCATAAATGAACTAAGAGAATATTTATGCTGCTAAATTTTATTTAATGGTTTCAGCATAGATAAATTAAAAGATTATAAATTGTTTAACATCTAAAATTTTAGATTTTAAGGAGCTGGCAAGTTTACTTTGTAAAAGATTTTTAGCTGTTCATTTATGCATCTTAGTAAACTACAATTACATTTGACTGCTCGGTCAATTAAGCTAGGCCCCTTCTCTCAGATTTCACTAAATCCATGGTGAAATACTGTTAGTGGTGCTGATGCAAGAGGGCCCCTCATCCTAAATCAAATTCTGCCCAAGGTCTCATTCAACATTGGACCAGCCCTGTATGATGAGCTAGACCCGCTGCACAGCTCAACCATATCAGCTCTTTTAGAACCTAAACTCGTGTTTTTGTGACTATTTTTTGTTTTTTCTGTGTGTCAATTTAGTTCCTGTGTTATCTTGTCTGCCCTTGATTGCTCCCAGCTGTGTCTGTGTTTTCCCGTCAGATCCTTGTCTTTGCTGTCTTAAGTTTTGTTGTTTCACTACCAGTGCTACCAGTGTTTGAGTTCTTGTTACTTTGGACTTTATACTTGCTCAAAATATTCATTAAATCATCTACGTTGCCGCCTGACCTCTCTGCTTTTGGGTCCGAACCTCAACAACCACAAATCATGACATTAAGATGTGACAAAGGGGACCCAGCAGATCGGCTACACCACCTCCACAACATCTCCTCTGCCTCTTCAGTGATCAGGCTCAACACTTTAACAGCTTCCCCCATTGGCAAGTCTATCAACAACACTTTCCTGGACTCTCTCACTGAATCAGATGACATTCAGCTCTCCCATCAATACAAAAATGATCCTATCATGTTGGAAATAGTATTTGAATTTACGATTCATTTATTCAAAAGAAACAGTCAACATATTCCATCATTTGCCACTCACCACGAGCAGTTATCCGTTTCAAAATTCCCCATTTCAACCGTCAAACTCACGATCCTCAGTTAGCCTCAGGCTTCAAGAAATTTCAGACTCAAATCCATCCCAAATCTTCAGCCTGGGCACACAACACCTCATCCACTGCTGCCGTCAAGACTCAAGTTTCAATTAACTCACCTGCTCTGGTTTCATATCCTGCTCCCTCATCACCTCAAGCCGCTGCAGTCTGCTGGATGAAGTTTAAAACCTCGACAGAGTCAACATCTCCAAGAAGCAATTGTTTCTCAATAGCTGAGGACCCAGATCCTCTGGCTAAAGCAAATAGTGTTGGACAAAGGGGCTGCTTTTGACCAGGTTAACATGACTTGATCTATTCAAGTGATCAACTTGAATTCAATTGAATGGGGGACAACAAGTATGCCCACTCCTGCCCAGCGCCTTTCACCAATGGCAACCCCATAGTGGAAGAGTGTAGGACACTCTTCCACTATGTGAGAAGAGATTGATTCCAGAACTTGAGTCATGCAACAAGATGAGACTAACTATTTCTAGCCGGAACCTCTCAACTTCACACACCAGTTCAGGCTCCTTCCTCATCAGAGCGGCGACATTCCACGTCCCAAGAGCCAAATTCTGCAACCTAGGATCGGATCACCAGGTCCCCGCCCTCGGCCACCACCCATCCCACACTGCACCAACCCCTTTGGCCTCTCCCACAAATGAGCCCATGGGAGGGGCCTCTTCGAGCCTCTTTAGGCTGAGCCCGGCCGGGCTCCATAGGTAAAAGTCCGGCCACTATTTGCTCACCAGCGAGCCCCACCTCCAGGGCTCCAGAGTGGGGCCCCAGTGATCCACTTCCGGGCGAGGGAACACTGAGTCCAATGATCTTGCTCGTCATAAGAGGTCTTCATGCTGCGCTTTGTCTGGTGATGAACCAAGGGAGACAGGAGTATAAAAGCTGAGGTAAGCTACAGACTGACACTTGTTGGTTGCTGTTTGCAACACAAATAGGTGGAGGGAATTTCAAAGAGTGAGTGTGACTTCACAGGTGTTTGTATTGATTTCTTTGCTTTGGAGCCTACCATCCAGGACCTGGCCGTACCTGCCATTGAGCCTAGTTGAACTTATTTTGTGAATTTTCATTTTGTTCATACATATTTTATTACTATTATGATAATTAATTATCATTATTGTCTTGAAACCATGTCTCTGGCATATTGCAAAACCGGACCTGTGTCCTTTACTGTTATTTCCTGTGTGGTAATCCCAGGTGGCGTTGTTGGCAACCAATAAATAAAATTAATTGTATAGTCAAATCACTGAATGCCACATATGGCGTTGTTGGCAGGATCTTTGCAATTTCAAGCAGAGACTGTTTCAAGTATTTTTTCCCTGTCTAAGAATCTGTTTTTAAATTGTTTTTATTGTTTCTTTTCAGGCAAAGCAGCAGCTGGTTAATTAGTGGAATTTTAACATTTTTTCCTCTGTTTTGGAGTCTGGTATAATTGTAGTGCCGCTTCACATGCCAGGGTTCAGTTATGGAGGCAGAAATGTAGGACCTGAAAAGCTTAACTGTTCAGTTGAGAGCTGAAAATGAGAAGCTGCGCCAGGAACAGGCGGCAGCCAGACCTGGACCTAGTGCGGCACAACCTACAACTTGGTCATCTTCTGATGCAAGTCCTTCTGCCTTGGAGAGGTTCGTTTATGTGCCACGTGATAGAAAATGTCCCATGTTTAGAGGTCACTGCTGCGTGATCAATTTGTTGAGCACATGATTGATGGGGCTCTTCGTCATGAGTTAAAGCAGTTTGTGCACAGGAAGCCAACAGCTACCTTGCTTGAGGTCAGGGCAGCGGCACTTCGCTGGGAGCGTGAGGTGCGGCTGAGTAGTAGTGTACTCAGTTTAAAATTGTCTGTCCCTTTAGCATTTGGGTCTCAGTATGGTGTGCAAAGATGCTCTCAAGAGGTGATTGGTTCACATCACGCCTCTGAACCGAGCCAACTGAGGAATTGTTGCAGCAACAGCAGTAGCAGCTTGATTAACTTACCCAGAGTATGGGCTCGCTTGCAAAAACCCAGTCAGAGGGGCTGTTCTGCCAGAAAGCTGGCCACTTTGCTAGGGATTGTGATGGGGTTCGGGTTCCAGTATGTGCCTCTGATCAATCACCTCCGACGGAAGAAATCTATTTCCCACCTAATTGCTGAGCCATGATTCGGGTGGGGTAGTTATTGGCTCTAGGGGTGGGGTTTTTCAGGAAGGTTCTAATCTTGTGTCATCTTGTCCAAACTTGGCTGTGAGCATGGCTTATTGTAATTTTTCCATCACAAGTCAAAGTTCCTTGTTTGGTAGACACTGGTTCTATGGTGTCTACAGTCACTGAGAGTTTTTTACTCAACATTTTGAGCTGTGGGGTCAGGAGAAACTTCAATCCTGTCATTGGCTTCAGCTTAGAGCTGCCAATGGCCTTGCCATTCCCTACATAGGCTATTTAGAGCTGGATATTGAACTCTGTGGTAAAATCTTACCACAGAGTAACAATCGTTCATCAGTGTGGGGTATTGGTGGTCAAAGATCCCTCTAGCGGTGTGTTATCACAGGCTCCAGATGTTTTGGGGATGAATGTGATTAGTCACTGTTATGGTGAGCTTTTTAAACATCTTGGTTCAACTTTGTTTAACTCACCTGCTGTTTCCATGGGTCCAGAGTTCATTAAACAGGCTCTCCACAGATGCCATCATGCCACCACTTGACCTCCAGATGATGATGGTAATGTAAAACTGTGTGGTAAGAAGGCTCACCATATTCCTGGTGGCACACTGAAAATTGTGCCAGCCACTTGTTCTGAGAGCTATTCAGGTAAAGCTGTTTTGTTTGAGTCTTTGGACTCCAGCCTCCCAGCTGGGCTCCTTATTTCACCTTCTCTGGTCCAGGTCACAAGGGGAACTGCTTATGTCCCCATTGTTAATGTGGGCGCCACAGATGTGTTTTTACACCCTCGTACCTGCATTGGTACATTGAGTTCTGTCCATGTTGTCAGCTTACCTGTAGGTGTCCAAGCTGTACCATCAGATATGGCCCCTGTGGGAGAGCAAGTTGCTGCTGATTCAGTCCACAAGCAAATAGATGCACTGGATGTGACTGGACTGTCAGCTGAAAAGGTAAGCGCTTTACTTAAGTGTTATTGCTCAGTCTTTTCTGCACATGATGGCGATTTGGGGTGTACTAATTTAGGCACCTAGAACATCCCTCTTTTGGATGATACACCAGTTAAACAACGTTACAGATACATACCTCCTTCTGAGTACAAGACTGCTAAAGAACATATTCACAAATTGCTTGAGGCACAAGTAATTAAGGAAAGCAGCAGCCCATATGCTCTTGTTGTGCTAGTTAAAAACAAGGATGGAACTTTTCGTATGTGTGTTGATTACAGGCACTTAAATGCTAAAACCAGAAAAGACACCTTTCCCCTTCCTTGTATAGAGGAGTCCCTGGATGCACTAGGTGGTGCACGCTGGTTTTCCAAGTTGGATTTGGTGAGTGGTGTTATAGAATTTTTTGTTAAGGAATGAGAATCTGTTTCAATAAGTAGAGAAAGATTAATCTTTGTCTTTAAGTTTCTTTATTCAAAGGCAAAAGCGTTTGAAGATCTATCTCACTAAGTGCAGTCAGAAGAGCCCTGAACGACACACATCACATCATTATATAGTCACAGCAAGGCAAAGACCCACGCAAAGCCTAATCTTATCTCTATTTCCAGATGGACCACAGAGACAATCCTTACCCCCACCTCATGAACTATCCCTCACCTCTTGGAGGGGATGTTTAATGCCAGGAAAGAGAGCAGGAGAAACTTCTAATTCTTCTTTGTCAGTTACTCATGGGGGCAGGGTCAAACAAGGGTGCAACTACATTTTCACACGTCAGTCCTTTAAGACAATTTCCAGATCAAGTATTTTACTCAAGATGTCTTGAGGTCTCTTCTGGTATCACAGCTGTTGAAACATCTAAACATTATCTGGAAACTTCTTTAATGGAAAAAACACATCTTGCAGAAATTACAAAACACAGCAGATTAATCAGTAAATAAATGGTAAAGTACCATCAGTTCCATCAAAAATTAAATAAGGCTAAAAGCGAAATTTTTGCTTTTAGCCTTTAGAAATTTTCAGTAACAGAGATCAGTAACAGGCGGATCGGCCTAAAACTGCATTTTGAAGTCCATTTGGCCTCTTTGAATGGACTCGTATGCCCTTTTCACTCAGCATCTTCCAAAGGTTGATGCAGCGGCTATTTGGTAATCAGCAGTGCAAAAGTTTTATGTTGTACCTGGGTGACATTTTTTTTTTCCTCCACAGTCCAACAACACCTGGAGAGGTTGGAGGTGGTTTTGAGTCGGCTTCAAGGTGAAAGCATGAAAGTAAAGTTAAATAAATGTGCCTTCTTTAAGCCAGAGGTGTGTTATCTGGGACATGTCATTTCTGCGGAGGGTGTTGCCACTGACCCCAGTAAGACGGAGGTAGTGACCAACTGGCAGCCCCCCACTACAGTTTCTGAGCTGCAATCATTTCTAGGGTTTGCTAGCTATTACCGCTGCTTTGTGGAGGGCTCTGCAAAGCTAGCTGCTCCTCTTCACAGGTTGGTTGCAGAGCTAGGGGGCACCAGATCAAGGAGACAGCCAGACCAGAATGTCATACAGGGTTGGACATGGGACAGTCAACACAGTTTTGAAGAACTGAAAACCAGATTGACAAAGGCACCAGTGTTGGATTATGCAGATTTTTCACTTCCCTTCATCTTGGAGGTAGATGCAAGTGGTTTGGGGGCTGTTCTCTCACAAGAGCAAGAAGGCAAGGTGAGGCCCATAGCTTATGCAAGCCGTAGTTTAAGACCTACAGAACGCAACATGCTGAATTATAGTTCCATGAAACTGGAGGTTTTAGCTAAGTCATAGTCAAATTTTTTCAGACTATGACTGAAAGATTTCGGGATTACCTTTTGGGCCATAAATGTGTTGTCTTTACTGACAACAATCCATTAAGTCATTTGGCTTTGGCTAGTTTGGGAGCAACAGAGCCATGTTGGGATGCCCAGCTGGCACTATTTGACTTTGAAATCAAATACTGTTCTGGCAGAGCCAACGAGAATGCTGATGCTGATGCTTTATCAAGACAGCATCCTGTTGGTGTACAAGATTTGGAAATTATGGTTCCTGGTACATCTCTTCCTGAGCCCTTCCTGAACAGTATGGGTTGCCTCCATTAGCTTGGATTCCTCCAGTAGATTTTCTACGGGGCCAATCATCAAACAGTAGAAGAAGTTGAGAACAATAACTTTGTTTTTGTGCTCATGTTTAAAAATATAGTCTCTCAGTAGTTTTAGCAATGGCACTGTTCAGTCTGTATTGGCCATGCTGCCAAATGTTGAATTAACATTAACAAACAACTTGTTCGACTTGGCACTTCTCTCTTCAGTGCAGACAATTTCTGGTAAGCTTCATAGCATTTTACTGGTGCATTGCATATGTCACAGACAAACATTAGAGATTGGGTAAAGTTTAAAACCTCGACGTCAACACCTCCAAGAAGCAATCGTTTCTCAATACCTGAGAACCCAGACCCTCTGGATAAAACAAAGAGCGTAAGACAAAATTGGCTACTTTTGACCAAGCTAACATGACTTGATCTCTTCCAGTGATCAACTTGAATTCAACTGAATTCTATTCAGTTTATTTATCCAATATTTACAGTTGTCATTAGCTAAGACATGTTAATTCTAAGGTTGGTACCTGCTCTGCAGCGGGCGTGGACGTGACGCATTTAAAAGGCTACTATAACAAAACTGACAGCATGCTGAGTGTTCATTTCAACTCTGGAGGACAGCACAGACTTCAAACTTTATGAAAGTAGTGTTTTTATATTGGTTTTGTTTTTTATTTATTTCCAAATAAAACCAGAAATATGATCAATCATTTCATCACAATGTTGTGCGCATTGTGAATGTTTTGTGACCAGGAAATGCTTGAATGCAATATGACATCCATTTTTCCGATTTCCTCAAATGTACCACATTTCTAAAACAACCAATGAAAAGGTGTTGTCTGTATGCTGGGGTGGAGAGGGAGGGGAGTGAGACACTTGGTGCGAAAGGCTCGGCAGAGTTTTGGAGCCGGGAAGAGAAAGGAGCGAAGTGACGTTTTGGATTTTACTAGGAGTGTTTCGGATGAGTTTTTTAGACTATAAGTGTGATAGTTAGAGTTCATGAGTGTGTGTGCAGTGTTTGTAGTAGTTTTGTTAGTCTGTTTGTGAAAATAAGGTGTCGCTACATGACTGCAGTACTTCTACGAGCCTGAGGAAAGAGGAGACAGCGCACTGGCGGACCATTCAGTTTGATTTTGACAATGAGGTTTGTTCTTTGTTTGTTTGCTTTTTTCTTCATTTATTTGTTTATTTGGCATGGAATGTGTACAGTGAAATATTTTAATCAGAATAGATGCACACTGCGCCAGATTATTCAAGCTAAATTCCATCTCCAGGTAGATGATACTCCATTTTCTTCAGGGAAGAGGAGAATGAAAAGGAGAAAGATGAGATCCCACCCTCTGTGACCGGGTGTGGCCCACTCCACAAAAGGCACCACAGAGTGCTCAGATTAAGATCCCCGTTGGCTAATGCAGCAGAAACGCACGATGGGCAGTGGAACATGGAAGAGGACGCTGACAGCCCCTGTTGGAAACCGTTTTCAGCCCAGGAGAACACCAGGTAAATCTTATGAAACCCTACAAACCAAATGGGACCTTTTTTTGTTGTTGTTTTTCGCAGCTGAGGCTGCAGCAAAGTTTGTAGGGGCCACTGTGCCTTCTCCTGGACAGAAACTGCTGTGATGAGTGGCACAAATGATTTGTGTGCAGACCTATTGGGACACCCATTTTGTAGATAGTTGTAAGAAAAGAAAAAAACAAACACATGAGACATTGTGATGTTGGTGGAAATTTGTGGTGGAGACGATAAGGTGGCAGCCCTCTCCTTGGGCTGCCACCTTATCGTGGTGGAGGGGTTTGAGTGCTCCAATGATCCTAGGAGCTATGCTGTCTGGGGCTTCATGCCCCTGGTAGGGTCACCCAAGGCAGACAGGTCCTAGGTGAGGGACCAGACAAAGCGCAGCCCGAAGACCCCAATGACGGATAAAAACATTGGACTTGGCGTTCTCTCGCCCGGACGCGGGTCACCGGGGCTCCACTCTGGAGCCAGGCCTGGAGGGGGGGCACGATGGCGAGCGTCTGGTGGCTGGGCTTTAACCCATGGAGCCCGGCCGGGCTCAGCCCGAAGAGGAAACATGGGTCCCCCCTCCCATGGGCCCACCACCTGTGAGAGGGGCCAAAGGGGTCGGGTGCAGTGTGGGATGGGTGGCAGCAGAGGGAGGGGACCCTGGCGATCCGATCCTCGGTTGCAGAAGCTGGCTCTTGGGACGTGGAATGTCACCTCTCTGGTGGGGAAGGAGCCGGAGCTAGTGTGTGAGGTCGAGAGGTTCCGGCTAGAAATAGTCGGTCTCACCTCGATGCACGGCTCTGGTTCTGGAACCAGCCTCCTTGAGAGGGGCTGGACATACTTCCACTCTGGAGTTGCCCAAGGTGAGAGGCGTCGGGCAGGAGTGGGCATACTTGTTGCTCCCCATCTCGGCGCCTGTACGTTGGGGTTTACTCCGGTGAACGAGAGGGTAGCCTCCCTCCGCCTACGGGTGGGGGGACGGGTCCTGACTGTAGTTTGTGCTTATGGGCCGAACGACAGTTCAGATTACCCACCCTTTTTGGAGTCCTTAGAGGGGGTACTGGAGAGTGCTCCTCCTGGGGACTCCCTTGTTCTACTGGGGGACTTCAACGCTCACGTGGGCAATGACAGTGAGACCTGGAGGGGCGTGGTTGGGAGGAACGGCCCCCCCGATCTGAACTCGAATGGTGTTCTGTTGTTGGACTTCTGTGCTCGTCATGGATTGTCCATATCGAACACCATGTTCAGGCATAAGGGTGTTCATATGTGCACTTGGCACCAGGACACCCTAGGCTGCAGTTCTATGATCGACTTTGTCATCGTTTCATCGGATCTGCGGCCGTATGTCTTGGACACTCGGGTGAAGAGAGGTGCGGAGCTGTCCACTGACCACTACCTGGTGGTGAGTTGGCTCCGGTGGTGGGGGAGGAAGCCGGTCAGACCTGGCAGGCCCAAACGTGTTGTGAGGGTCTGCTGGGAACGTCTGGCGGAATCCCCTGTGAGACGGAGCTTTAACTCCCATCTCCGGCAAAACTTCGAACACGTCCCGGGGGAGGTGGGGGACATGGAGTCTGAGTGGACTGTGTTCCGTGCCTCCATTGTCCATTGCCGGTCGGAGCTGTGGCCGCAAGGTTGTCGGTGCCTGTCGCGGCGGCAACCCTCGTACCCGTTGGTGGACACCTTCGGTGAGGGATGCCGTCAGGCTGAAGAAAGAGTCCTACCGGGCCTTTTTGGCCTGTGGGACTCCGGAAGCAGCTGATGGGTACCGGCAGGCGAAGCGGCATGCGGCTTGGGTGGTTGCTGAGGCAAAAACTCGGGCGTGGGAGGAGTTTGGAGAGGCCATGGAGAAAGACTTCCGTACGGCTTCGAAGCGATTCTGGTCCACCATCCGGCGTCTCAGGGGGGGGAAGCAGTGCGACACCAACACTGTTTATAGTGGGGATGGTGTGCTGCTGACCTCTACTCGGGACATTGTGGGCCGGTGGGCAGAGTACTTCGAAGACCTCCTCAATCCCACCAACATGCCTTCTATTGAAGAAGCTGAGCCAGGGGACTCTGGGTTGGGCTCTCCAATCTCTGGGGACGAGGTCGCCGAGGTGGTTGAGAAGCTCCTCGGTGGCAAGGCTCCGGGGGTGGATGAGATCCGTCCGGAGTTCCTTAAGGCTCTGGATGTTGTAGGGTTGTGTTGGCTGACGCGACTCTGCAATATCGCATTGACATCGGGGGCAGTTCCCCTGGACTGGCAGACCGGGGTGGTGGTCCCCCTGTTCAAAAAGGGGGACCGGAGGGTGTGCTCCAATTATAGAGGGGTCACACTCTTAAGCCTCCCTGGCAAGGTCTATTCAGGGGTCCTGGAGAGGAGGGTCCGTCGGATAGTCGAACCTCGGATCCAGGAAGAGCAGTGTGGTTTTCGTCCTGGTCGTGGAACACTGGACCAGCTCTACACCCTCGGCAGGGTCCTGGAGGGTGCATGGGAGTTCGCCCAACCAGTAAACATGTGTTTTGTGGACTTGGAGAAGGCGTTCGACCGTGTCCCTCGGGGAGCCCTGTGGGGGGTTCTCCGGGAGTATGGGGTACCGGGCCCTTTAATACAGGCTGTCAGGTCCCTGTATGACCGGTGTCAGAGTCTGGTCCGCATTGCCGGCAGTAAGTCGGGCTTGTTTCCGGTGAGAGTTGGACTCCGCCAGGGCTGCCCTTTGTCACCGATTCTGTTCATTACTTTCATGGACAGAATTTCTAGGCGCAGCCAAGGTGTTGAGGGGATCCGATTTGGTGGCCTTAGGATCTCGTCTCTGCTTTTTGCAGACGATGTGGTCCTACTGGCCTCATCAGGTCATGATCTGCAGCTCTCGCTGGAGCGGTTCGCAGCCGAGTGTGAAGCGGCCGGGATGGGGATCAGTGCCTCCAAATCCGAGGCCATGGTCTTGACCCGGAAAAGGGTAGAGTGCCTTCTCCGGGTCAAGGGGGGTGTCCTGCCCCAGGTGGAGGAGTTCAAGTATCTCGGGATCTTGTTCACGAATGAGGGAAGAAGGGAGCGGGAGATCGACAGGCGGATTGGCGCAGCGTCTGCTGTCAAGCGGGCGCTGTACCGGTCTGTCGTGGTGAAGAGAGAGCTGAGCCAAAAAGCGAAGCTCTCGATTTACCGGTCGATCTACGTTCCCACCCTCATCTATGGTCATGAGCTTTGGGTCATGACCGAAAGAACGAGATCGCGGATACAAGCGGCCGAAATGGGTTTTCTCCATAGGGTGGCTGGGCTCTCCCTTAGAGATAGGGTGAGAAGCTCAGTCATCTGGGAGGGACTCAGAGTAGAGCCGCTGCTCCTTCACATCGAGAGGAGCCAGTTGAGGTGGCTCGGGCATCTGGTCAGGATGCCTCCTGGACGCCTCCCTGGTGAGGTGTTCCGGGCACGTCCCACCGGGAGGAGGCCCCGGGGAAGACCCAGGTCACGCTGGAGGGACTATGTCTCTCGGCTGGCCTGGGAACGCCTCGGGATTCCGCCGGGGAGAGGGAAGTCTGGGCCTCCCTTCTGAAGCTGCTACCCCCGCGACCCGACCTCGGATAAGCGGAAGAAGATGGATGGATGGATGGATGGATGGACATTGTGACACATTTTGTAAATAGCTGTACAAAAAACCTGGGAAATTGCACACAAACATACATTGAAAACATGTATTTAAATTAGTTTTTTGCTAAATTTTTACACGTTTTTAAAATTTACATTATAAATTTTCATTATAGGTTAGATAAATGATTTGTTCAACATTTTTTGAATTTTATATTAAAAATATAAATATTTTTCTACTCAGATTTAGTTTTTTGTGTGATTTATTTTGGTCCACTGTGATAATACATTTTGTCAAAATGAAACAAACACTATAAAATCAGAAAGCTGAGGTTCTGATGAAAGTAATGATACCTAACAAGGCAAGGTAAATAGTTTTTAAGGTGAAAATATAAAGGTAAATTCAAAATTAGTCAAAAACAGCCATTCAGAACCCAGACCTCAGAGACAAACACCTTTGCCTGCTTGCCAGTCAATCACAGACATTTTATTTTTATGGCATCAGTTTACAACAAATGGCACCAAAACTCTTTAGGAGACAAACACATTAAATTTATAGGCAAAAATAAAGTGAATTCAATTGAAGCCACACACAACCCATATACAGTCATTTTCTGTGAGTTTAAAAAAATCTGCATTCTGATTAGATTAGTTTGTCAAGAATTCTTTTAAAAAACAACAACTTACAAGCAGGTATTAAATGTATTAAGCATGCATTTCTGTATTTAAGATAGTTTTTTTTATTGGTTTGATGTAATATCCTAAATGTTTTTCATTAGCTGAAACAGAAAAAAGAATCATAATTAAAAGAAATACAAGCTTGAAAAAGCATTTTCTGTCAAATTTATCCATGTGTTTCAGTTAGTGAATTGAGTAGATGAGTAGATAGATAGATAGATGTAAGCTCTTTGCTTATAGATTAAAAACAAACCAACAAACAAGTAACTGCACAAACCTAGGCCGCAATTGAACAAACAGTAACCAGAGTTGCTGTTAATAAGGAAGATTCAGAGTCTCACTGGAACATTCCTCATAACTCTGTCACTTAAACATGCTTCCTGAAATATCCCTCAAGTGAGTGGGACAAACTTCACCTCAGTCCTGCCAGCACTATAGCACCCTTTAATTACACTACTGCACACACTACTAGCTTGTGTGCTCTGCAGGTAGTTCCATGAGGCAGTGCTTACAGCCAGTAATATTTCAAAAAGTTTAAATTATCCTTTTGCTGCTGCTCTGATGTAAGTAAGAAATTAATTCAAAAATGGTGGGGCAAATGGTGCTCTTTTAGACAGGGGAGAGATTCTTTCAACTTTTTGTACTTTGTTTTAAAGGTAACTTCTCCATACTTATCTAGCCCATATTCAGTGTCAACATTTCACACCAACTTTGTATTTTACATATTCACACAAACACATTTTTGCTTTTGATTCTAGCTATTCATATATCATATACTAGTAAGCACAATAGGATATACATTGGCAATAGTCTGACATGGCGCAAAGAATAAAATCCTCAATATTGCAATTGGGGATTGCAATATTGGAAAAATGATCCTTAGAACTACTGATTAACAGCTGTTCCTGATTCACCTGAATAACTACCATTAATGAAGAAAATGTCAGCAATTATTTACAATTTACAAGCTGAGCTACAAACTAAGGAACATTTTTTAACCTAAGTCCAAAACTTGGAAGAAAAAGTAGAAAGACCATGGCTTTCCTCAGCATTGGATAGTATTTAGTTACATTTACTCAATTATCTTTTTGAAAAAAATTACTTTTAGGAGTATTTTCATTGCACTGTACATTTTACTTTTACTTCAGCAATTTTATTATGAAGTATTGTGACTCTTACTTGAATAAAATTTCTGGATTCCCTACCCAGTGAATGAAAAACAAATATGTTTTAAACAAAAATTCAAAAGACAAAGACACACACCTGCAGTTTTTGCTAAAGTTTCCTAAGTTTCATATATAAAGAAACTGATTTGGGAAAATTTTCTTTTACCTGATTTTTTTTTTTACTTGCATGAATTATGGTCATTTTGATTTCAACACCAACATTTCCACTTAAATTTGCATTTTGGTCCATCTGATGATGTAATTTTTAAATTATTAAACAATTGATAATTTGATCAGTTACTCAGTACTTGAGTAGACTTTTCCCCAAATACTTTACTCTTACTTATGTAATTTCTTGGAAGGCTACTTTTTACTTTCACTCAAGTAAAAATATGTTGAATTAGTGTTACTCTTACTTGAGTACATTTTTTGGGTACTCTACCCACCTCTGGTTTTCCTTCAGGTGCATATGCTGTTTTTGTCATTGCAGCACTGTTACTTATTTATTTTACTTTTTCCTCACAAGGAATAAAATTACCAGTTTCAACTAAAGGGTTATTTTATCCCCAAGAAGACCTGCAAATCTTTACAACCCTTACAAAAACAATTTCTAATCTGCCTTTTTATTGGTTTTTAACAGATAAGGACAATGAATTTGGTGACCTCTTCCCAATATGCTATTCAGCATCCTCCGACACCATTCCGTCAGTTTACATGGCCTATCATTTCATGGCTGACTTGCTGTCGTTCCCAAACACTTCTGTTTTCTGATTATACAGCTGACAGTTAACTGTGGAATACTTAGGAGCAAGGAAATTTCATGACTGGATCTGTTGCACAAGTGGCATCATTCATTCATTCATCCATCCCTCCAGGCATCTATACATGCGTGTGTGCATGTGTATGCATGTGTGTACTAATTAAAGACAGATGCTATGAGTTTCCCTGGTACCAACCCGAGGGTTTAGAACTGCTATTCTGAAAAAGTAGTACACACTGACGCACAAAGTAACATATACTCAGACTTACAACAGCAAAGACAAATGACGTGGATTTGAGATAAGGGAGCTTCTGGTGGAGAACAGAAGAATAATTGTGTATGAGTTTGTCTATGGAGTGTGTCTTGAAATGGATGTTTGTGCTGGAGAGTCTTGACCCATGCAGAATACTAATGTCCAGAGGTGTGACCAAGTCATTGTGTTGCAAGTCTCAAGTAAGTCTCAAGTCTTTGTCCTCAAGTCCGAGTAAAGTCTCAAGTAAAGACAGGCAAAAGTCGAGTCAAGTCTCAAGTCAGGAACCTTTAATTTCAAGTCATTTCGAGTCGTTTTTATTTATTTATTTTTTTAATAATTTGTAATTATACATAAAATTCAAATAATAGACCATTTGTTCGTTTTAAAATATGTATTTATCTCAAATGATAGAACATGTGTAGCTGAACACAAAGTATAAAAAACATTTTTAAATTGGACCACTTTATTGCCCAGTTCTGTTAAACTTGATATTCAATAAAAAAAGACGAAAATGCTGACATTTCCACAGCACAATACAAAGAACCATAACAGCAGTTTTTTCCTCTTTTCTCTGACCTGTCGAAACAATATATTGTCAATATAATTTCCCAACGTAGATGTCTTCAAATACACCAACCATCCTTAGATGATACTAGACCCGGCTCATCATCATGATGGGACAGAGAGACTCTGTTCCCTGTGTTCAGGTCCAGAATCTGCTTTCTGTTCCGGAGCCCCGCTCACTATCCACCGGCTTCCTGAGCTAACACGGTGCACATTATTTGTGGAGGCATTTGAAGGACCGGATTTATGGTAAATAATCACCAATTTAACCCGGAGTACACATGCTAACACGAAGTTAGCTAAAGTCAACTATCTTACAGCAAAAGAAAAGTGCCACCTACCGATCTTTGTGAAGCTTCAAATGCCGGACAAAGTTGGACGTCGTGGCATCTCCATCCGATATTCTCTTCTTGCATGTTTTACAAGTTGCAGTTCGTTTTTTAGTCGAAAGTTCATAACCTACGTAGCCAAAAGAAATTACTCGCGGAAGCATATTCGAGCGGTTATTTCGTATTTCGTTCCCTGAGCTCTGTAGCTTTGCCACGTTTTTTTAAACGTCCAAATCCTGTTAATTTGATTGGTTGTGCTGCAGCTACGTACACATACATACATAAGGAGAGAGGAAAACCATAGTGACGGTCTGCGCATATTGATACGGAATGAGTGACATTAATTAATGACGCCACTTTATAAATAATGTGTTTTAAATTTTAAGACTTTGAGTAAAAAATATTAAGTCTTTTCAAGTAAACAGCTTCAAGTCGAGTCAAGTCCCAAGTCAATGGCATGAAAGTCAAAGTCAAGTCCGAGTCTTTGAGCATTTTTTCAAGTCAAGTCTCAAGTCATGATTTTAATGACTCGAGTCTGACTCGAGTCCCCACCTCTGCTAATGTCTATTTAAGGAAGATGGTTACTTATTTAGATATTTTAAGAACACAAATGATAAAAAATTACTAATCAGTACACATGTCAAACAATGTCCCATGTCAAATCTTGGCTTAATGGCGACAGTATGCCAAAATGCTCTAGCACTTAGGTTTGCACTATTTTTGTGATATAGAATTCCATAATAAGCATTTTTTGATGCAAATATGGTCATGCTAAATGTAGTATTCAAATTTTTCTTAAGATTTTGGGGCACTAGTTGCCTTTATTAATTTTATTAGCTGGATGAACATGAAACAAAATTATGACAGCTCTAGAGTGATTCCCAGATGACAATTCTCAAATGTGCATCACATGAGATGCACATATTGGAAACATTTTTATTTAGAATATTTACATCTGAACTGAAATGCTCACATGTGAGCTAATGGGTTCATGAGGACATCATGTCATTATGTCAGCTAAGCTGCAGTATGTAACTTTTACAAAAATATGTGTATTACAACTGTTATTTGGTAGGTGGGTGGTGCTATGGTAGAAAATTTGTGTTTCAACTTATAACACTAAAACTTGAAGTCCCATTAACAAAACTGATATCGGCAAGGTTTCCTAGAAAGATTTAGATGAGCTGCTGTGCAAAAGTCTTTGGCCTCGATTATTTATCACCGGAGAGCTATTATGCTAATAAGATTGCATTAGACAAAACCAATCTCGCCCCCTCGGATCAACTCTGACCAATCACTATATACGCTAAAGAAGAAACAAAAAAAATTATTGCAGTTGATTTTTAAACATCGCTTTGCATGTAGCTGCAATATTAAATTATTTATAATTCTATTTTGCCAAGTGGGATCTTTTTTTATTGTATAGTTTTCATTTTAGCAGACATTAACATCATAGATCAAATTACCACCCCTCCATTAACCACACAAAATCAGCAAATCATTAAACAAGAGCTACACAGTCAAGACAACATGGGATAAACACCCCAAATTGAGCCACGTCTTTCCACAAGCATATCAAGAAAAAAGGCACATGTACTACTAAGCATTGGCAGGTCAGTCGTCTTTTCGCTTAAGAAATTTTAGTACAGTGTCGCATATCTTCTCACACATTGACTCTGCCTTCATTGTAATAATTCAGTCTTTCCAGGTGCAGCGTATTTACCAGTTCCCCCAACCACAGATCAAATGTGGGCACAGAGTCCTTCTTCCAAAATCTCAAAATCAATCTTGAAGCAATCACCATGCTAAACAAAATAGCCATTTTCTCACTTTATTGGCTAACGGCAAAGAATTAGAAGGCCCGATAACGGCAATAAGTGGTTCTAGGTTTCACTGTTTTCAAAAGTTGTTAAAAAATAGTGGGAGGTTTTCTTCTAAAATGGGTGAAGCTGAACACATGACCAAAATGATTGCATCAAGTTGCCAATAGCAGCTTTACAACAATTACAAATTGGAGACATATTTGCATAGAAAGTGTTCAGCTTCTCCATCAAGTAGTGGAGCCTGATTGGTTCTCAACCAGAAAGGTATTGTTCCCATGCTTTCTTTATTTTGGTTGTTTCTACATGCATTTTGTTGAAGATCTTATAAAAATAATACACTGCCCCCTGATTGATAGAATTGAATTTATTTATTGCCTCTACAGTTTTGTGCTTGGTTAAAGCTTAAAAAATAAATTTTTCCTATCATAGTCCCAGGTCTGTAGAAAATGGAAAAAAACTTGACAGGGGAACATAAGATAAGATAAGATTTATTTGTCATTGTCATCAACAGATTACAACGAGATTGAGATTTGCTTGACTCGAGTTAAAAATGCAGGTTATGTATATATACATAATATACATATACATACATAAAAAAGATAACAAAATAAATAGTACAAAATGAGAAATAAATAGACATCAGAAGATGGTTGCAGCACCTGGAGGTGTCGCAACAGAATTTACATTTATAACAAAGTGGTGTCAAGAGCAGAAGTTCTTATGCCTTTGAATTTAGTGCTATGATTGCCATCGGGTAAAAACTGTTTTTTAGGCGATTTGTCCTGGTTTTTGTTGCTCTGTATCTCTTGCCTGATGGTAGCAGCTGGAAGAGACCATGGCCAGGGTATGAAGAGTCATTTAAAATGTCCAAAACTTTCTTGTGGAGCCTGGAAGTGTAAATCTGTTCCATAGTGGGGAGGGGGCAGAATATGGTTCTCTCTGCTGCCCTAACAACTCTCTGGGGCGCCTTCTTGTCCGCGGATGTGCTACTGCCATACCAGACACACAGACTGTACGTGAGCACACTCTCTATCGAGCAGTGATAGAAGGCCTACAGCAGGTCTGAGGGGAGACAGTTCTTCTTACATTCATAGCATAACTGTGCAAAAGATGCAAAGGTTCTGTCAATACATAAATCATCTATCATACAGATGCCCTTCATTCTCCACATCCAGAAGACAGCGTCACTGAGACCCAGAGCAAAAGAGTGATTTTCATAAATAGGAGCATCAAATAAACCTCTGGGGCTTTTATATATATCTGCTTCCAAATTCTTATAGTGCTGCCAATGACAAAACTATTATCATAAATTGATTTATTGACTTTAATGGGACTGTTGAGGAGGGCAGTCAGGGACATAATACAATAAGATAACCAAAGGTAACCAGGCAGAGCAGGAACCATGGAATGAGAGTGGACCTTTCTTCCATCATGCCAGAATGGATAAATGGGAAGCCTAGTAATATAGTTTGAAATCTGGTAAGGAGAATCCACCTTTTATTCTTGGTTTTCAGAAGGGTTCTTTGGAGATTATGACACTTTTATAGCTCCAAATAAAAATGCAATTTAAAAATAGTAAAGAAGTTGATTATCAGACTGTTTCGGCCCCAAATGAGATGCAAGTTTGATTATTTGGTAAAATTTTCAGACTTTTAGTGCAAATTACCACATTTTAGAAACCTTTTGAATGTTTGCCCATATACAAATCCATTTAACCAAAGAGAACCATCCTGCCAGTGTAGTCATCCCATTTGGCCCATGATGGAGCCAAATACACATTCGCTGGCCTAGAAATGTGAAAATCGGACACAAACTGTTTTTCATTTCAGCTCAATGTGTGTTTAAACAAATTTCAATAAACTTTAATGGGTTTCATGGACAAGTACTTGATTGTGTCTCACCGCCACACCATTAGAATTTAGTACTCCCCTAGCCCCCAAAAGCTGTGTTTGCTGTTGGGGGAAAAAAAATGCCTTCTTGTCCCCATATTTTAGCCATAAACTGTTTATTAGTCCGTAGTATGATTTGGATACAAGCAGCCATGGCTGCCTGGGTGTATAATATTATAATGACTTATTATTTTGGTTCTTTTCGGTGTTGTCTTGATTTATTGATTTTTTTTTTCTTTTAAAGAAACATGACATTTTTCAATATGTGAGAAACATCTTTCCACAATAGTGTAGTGTAGTCCAGGGATGTCAAACTCCAGTCCTCAAAGGTCGCTGTCCTGCAGTTTTTAGATGTGCCACAGGTACAAAACACTGGAATGAAATGGATTAATTACCTCCTTGTGTAGGTAAGTTCTCCAGAGCCTTGCTAATGAACTAATTATTCTATTCAGGTGTGGTGCAGCAGAGGCACATCCAAAAGTTGCAGGACACCGGCCCTTGAGGACTGGAGTATGACACTTGTGGTGTAGTTCAGTGGTCCCCAACCCCTGGGCTGCGGACTGGTACCAGTCCGTGGACCAATTGGTGCCGGGTCGCACAAGAAATAATTACATATTTCTGTTTTATGACCGTCAAACAGTTTCTGTGGCACATCTGTATCTTATTTTGAAGGGATATGCAAACGTTACCATAGCGACCAGAGTCAGAGAGTGTTAGGGCAGTGGTCAAGACGAGAGGAGAGGGTTTGTGAGTTTTAGGTCTGGTTCCCACGGCACGATTTAAGAATTTTCGGCCGATTTTCCAAACCTCTGTGACCACACACAACACGGCAGGAGCAAAACACCACACATGAACCGACTCCACTCACAAACATCCCGATTCCAGAAGAAAATCCCATAAAAACCCCAACATACCATACATGAATGTAGAGTAACAAACATGCCCGACAATGTAGAAGCAATAGTGATAGTTTGTGGACTCATTTTAAGCGATAAAAGATGTAACAAAAAGAAGAAAAAAAACGTTGGATAAAAGACTGCGGGAGCAGCCGCTATATTTGCTGCACTATGCACTAAACCAGACTCTCAGTTGGCAATGTCAACTGTTTGGGATTCCCCTCCGTTCTTACATCACCACACTTACTGATTGGCTACCTGTCAAATTCAACAGGCTGCGTTCTCGGTCCCAGTCAGGGAAAACCCCACAGGCTGCGATAAAAGGGCCAAGACAATCAAACATGTTGAATATGCCCGATTTTAGATGGGAGCGGTCTGATGAACCACGCAATACACCACACAGACAGGATAATCGTACGATTATCACAAGCGACAATCTTAGAACTCGGAATGTTTTAAGATTGCCATTAAGGGAAAATCGGGGCAAAAAATTGTGTCATGTGATCTCCTCCCCACCCGTCTGCCCGGGCCGCAGTAACATTGCCAAGCCTTGACCGGTCCGCGGTGATAAAAAGGTTGGGGATCACTGGTGTAGTTGCTATATTTCTGTTAACGTTTAGTTGTTGCTGTACTTACTGTTCCATTTATACATGTTTTACTGATGTCCATTACTTTAGCTCTTACAATTTGTATCACCACAACATATGATGCTTTGTCATTTACAGCAGTCATCTCCAACCCCCAGGCCATGTACCGGTACCGGTCCATGGACCAATTGGTACCGGGCCGCAGAAGAAATAATTAAATATTTCCATTTTTGTATTGTCTGAGTCTGAAGGATCTTTTATTTTGAAAATCCTTTAAGCGGATTCTCTCGATTTCGTCTTGCGCGCCAACAGTGAGCCTACAAGAGATCAAAATGAGGAAGAAACAGATGTCTTTGGAAAGTTTCTTTGCGACGGGGAAAAGGCCCTGTGAAGAGACAGGAGAATTGATTTCACCCGGTAAGTGCTTCCCACATTCCAAATGGCTGCCGTCGGTCGCTAATGAGACAATGAAGCCTTCAAAACTGTTTCACCCTGTGCATAAGCAACACACTTCGGGTGTCATTGTCTCCCATCACTCCCAGGTGGGACCGTCTCGTTACAGAAAAACAAGCTCAGGCTCCCATTGATTTGTTGTCATTGAGTTAAATTTTTAATGAAAATAAAATGTTTGTTTTTGTGGCGTATCTGTAACTTATTCTGAAGGGATGATTAAATGTTACCATAGTGTACAGATTCAGAGAGCGTTCGGGCAGTGGTCAAGACGAGAGAAGAGTCTTATGATTATGATTTTAGAATTTTAGATCAGCTACAAATGGATGCTGAACTGATGCTAGAGAAAGCATTAAAACAGAGCCCGTCAGAGCAAGCTAGTGAAAAAGCAATAGGAAATGCTTCATGCTAACTTCAAGTCAGACAGTGCTGGCGCGCAGTTGGACCGCGTTCATGCAAGTGGGAGCGTGCGCTCCAGACAACTGAAGGTGCCGCACAAATATGTCGTCACAAAAGCAACACAGAATAAAAAGGCACAGTGCAGAAAATGCGGGGACACGAAAGGACACAGACACAATAATTGCAGGCTGCTTCTCAAGGAGCCTGCAATTATTGTGGGGAAAAAGGGACATTTTGCTAGGGTCTGCAGAAACAAAAAAATATGTGAAGTGAACGCTGGGTTTGCAATAGAAAGCACAGATACAGACAATGATGTTGCTTTTCTGGGATCACTTTCTGCAGAAGTTAAAGACAATCTGTGGATGACGGACATACTGGTGGATAAGACTGTATTTAAAATAGAGACAGGAGCTGATGTCACTGCTGTCCCACAAACATGGTATTCTCAATACCAATTTCGCAAATTAGATGAACCAAAAAAAATTCTGCAGGGACCAGGAGGCAGCGGATTAAAAGTGAGAGGCATGTTTACAGGAACACTCAGCAACAACAGTGTTAGTACTGAGGAGGACATTTATGTTGTGAAGGATTTATGTACATCATTGCTGAGTGGGCGTTCTGCAATGGCATTAAAATTGGTTGCCAGGGTAAACCAAATAGGTTTGGACTTGATTGATGCTGTGAAGCAGGAATTTCCTAAACTTTTCACAGGACCAGGACTGATGGAGGGCGAGTAAAACATTGTTCTGTCACCAGATGCGCAGCCTTTCTCTCTCTTAACGCCGAGGGGAGGCTGAGAGAGCTGTCAGAACTATCAAGACTCTCCTTAAAAAGGCGGGGATCCATATCTTGCTCTTATGGCCTACCGTTCCACTCCATTAGCAAATGGATTCTGTCTGACTGAGCTTCTCATGGGAAAGAGGATAAGGACAACTGTTCCTGTTACTCAGTCGCAGCTAGCGCCAAAGAATATTGATATGGAAAGCTGAGGAATGCAGAAAACAACTATACGCAGAAACAAAGAAAACTACAACCGGAGGCACCAGGCCCGCAACATGTCACTTCTACATCCAGGTGAGAAGGTGTGGGTGACAGATATGCAAACCAGAGGAACAGTATTGTCTGGAGCAGGGTCACCTCGATCCTATGTCATCGAAACACCCAGAGGGATGCTGAGAAGGAATAGCTACCACCTTTTACACACTCCTGGAGCAACTGAAACATTTGCTGTTCCACCTGAAACTTCTGCTGTTCCACATGAGACATTACCAGAAGAAAATCTTCACAATTCTCCACACACACCTGTTCCAGATGACGACCAGCAGAAGGTTAGCCATCAGACTCCGCCACCTGAGAGTCGAGTTTCACTGAGTAGCGGGAAACCCCCAGCCTATCTGGATGATTATATTTGTTTATAGGAACTGAGTGAGTTTCCTGCATGGGGCAGAATAATCCCCACACCTAAGATAGAGGATTTGGTCCACCCCTTCCTCTTAATAGCTAAAGGTAAATGTTATAGATTACTTTAATGTTCTGAGATTTATATATATCTAAGAACATTATATATATTCTGAGATATATATATTATATATGTTCAGCATTTGTACTGGACTCACAACTCAGTTCTAATGCTGAACTGTGACTGAAAAGAGATTTAAGTTTGTGCACTGTTGGTGTAAAATAGATAAAGTAATAAGTTAACGTTCTAGCACATTGTACTGTGAAAAAGTACTAGTAAGATACTGAATTAATCTTGGGTATTCCACGGGATGCATCTTTCTGGTGTGTTATTTAAGTTTATATTTCTACATGTTCTTATATAGACCCTCATAACGAATCCCATTCAGAAAGGGGGATGTAGTATCAGGCTATCGGTGGATAGGAACCTTTGTGCTGTATTGTGTTTGGGGGCGGGGCAGAATAAAAGAGTACCTGCTAAGATGGGGATGTCTCACGCATGCTTCTATGTAGCCTCAAGATTTTATTAAATATAAATATCGGAGAACACAGCAGGAGCGGCTCTAATTGCTGCATTATGATAGGATGCAAGTTACTCTGTTTTTTCGTAGTTAACAATTTTCTTACCCTGTTTGGATTGTTTTCTGTTCTGCCATTTCATTTAGCATCACCGCTTAATTAGTGTGAATGCTGTAGGCACAGTTTTCCTATTTCTCTTTATTACACTCTTGAGTTCCTGTTTCTCTTTTTTCAGAATTGAGAATTGTAGTTCTCAATTTTGAGAATTGTAATTCTCAATTCTACCACAAGATGGAGCGGTTTCCCCTATTGGGTGAAAAATTCACAAAAAGCTGATTATAAAATGTATGAAGGTTACGAATACCAAGAGATATAGCCAGCATTAGGAGAGCAAGCTGAATAGTATAAAAGTTGAACAGTGAAAATA
The DNA here is from genome assembly GCF_001444195.1 of Xiphophorus couchianus. Classification (NCBI taxonomy): domain Eukaryota; kingdom Metazoa; phylum Chordata; class Actinopteri; order Cyprinodontiformes; family Poeciliidae; genus Xiphophorus; species Xiphophorus couchianus. Next base: position 995,730 of record NC_040239.1, read on the forward strand.
GCACAAAGTATGCAGGAGAAGAAGCACGGCAAAATTTACAGAGCAACCAGAAAAGTGGAACTCAATAGTGTGAATGCTTACAGCTTTAGTGTGAATGCTTGCAGCATTCAATATTCGTTCTGTTTCAGTTCATGTCTCAGGTGGGCTTCAAACGCGTTTGCCATTTTCACCAAAAGTATTCAGCATTCACACTTGCATTTTCCAAGGAAATACACCCTTTCTAGTTAGTGTGAATGCCCATAGCATTCATAAACTTATTTCCTACTTAGTTCCTACATTTTCCACACTAATGTTTCTCTTTATTCTTTATTATTTTTATCATTACTATTATTAAACTTTATTATTATTTCACTTTCGCATTCCCTCGCAAACGGTTTTGCGTTCTCTCGCAACACTGTACTGATCAGTTCATGCGGTATAATTGAATACTGTAAGTCTTTCTTATGGGGCCGCCAAAGTTTCTGCCTTAATACAAGGTTATGTAAGGTTTTTCCATGAATGTTAATATCTCGTTATGGAATATCTTAAGTTTTATATATTTTTCTTTAGTATAGAAATGCACCACAAACCTATGATATAAACAGACACTTGCCCTAAGTAGGAAATAAATAAAAATACATCTAAACCATTTGGACTATTTCTGAGTTATTACCAAGAGGTAAACATTCATCTGACAGTTTTAATTGTGTCTCTGGTTTGAACCTGGTCTACAGGGCCGTTTTCATGTACAGTTCCATCTCAGCCTTACATAGACATAAACATGCAGTTAACTAGTTTCAATCAGTTTTTTGCACCAAAAAGTTAATAATAATAAACACATTTTCACTGCCTCTCCTTGGGCTGCCACCTTATCATGGTGGAGGGGTTTGAGTGCCCCAATGATCCTAGGAGCTATGCTGTCTGGGGCTTCATGCCCCTAGTAGGGTCACCCAAGGCAGACAGGTCCTAGGTGAGGGACCAGACAAAGCGCAGCCCGAAGACCCCAATGATTAACGGCACCATTGGACTTCGTGTTCCCTCGCCTGGACGCGGGTCACCGGGGCCCCACTCTGGAGCCAGGCCTGGAGGGGGGGCACAATGACGAGCGCCTGGTGGCTGGGCTTTTACCCATGGAGCCCGGCCGGGCTCAGCCCGAAGAGGAAACATGAGCCCCTCCTCCCATGGGCCCACCACCCGTGAGAGGGGCCAAAGGGGTCGGGTGCATTGTGTGATGGGTGGCAGCCGAGGGAGGGGACCCTGGCGGTCCGATCCTCGGTTGCAGAAGCTGGCTCTTGGGACATGGAATGTCACCTCTCTGGTGGGGAAGGAGCCGGAGCTAGTGTGTGAGGTCGAGAGGTTCCAGCTAGAAATAGTTGGTCTCACCTCGACGCATGGGTCTGGTTCTGGAACCAGTCTCCTTGAGAGGTGCTGGACATACTTCCACTCTGGAGTTGCCCAAGGTGAGAGGCGTCGGGCAGGAGTGGGCATACTTGTTGCTCCCCATCTCGGCGCCTGTACGTTGGGGTTTACCCCGGTGAACGAGAGGGTAGCCTCCCTCCGCCTACGGGTGGGGGGACGGGTCCTTACTGTTGTTTGTGCTTACGGACCGAACGACAGTTCAGATTACCCACCCTTAGAGGGGGTACTGGAGAGTGCTCCTCCTGAGGACTCCCTTGTTCTGCTGGGGGACTTCAACGCTCACGTGGGCAATGACAGTGAGACCTGGAGGGGCGTGGTTGGGAGGAATGGCCCCCCCCGATCTGAACTTGAGCGGTGTTCTGTTGTTGGACTTCTGTGCTCATCATGGATTGTCCATAACGAACACCATGTTCAAGCATAAGGGTGTCCATATGTGCACTTGGCACCAGGACACCCTAGGCCGCAGTTCGATAATCGACTTTGTCATCGTTTCATCGGATCTGCGGCCGTATGTCTTGGACACTCGGGTGAAGGGAGTGGCGGAGCTGTCCACTGACCACTACCTGGTGGTGAGTTGGCTCCGGTGGTGGGGGAGGAAGCCGGTCAGACCTGGCAGGCCCAAACGTGTTGTGAGGGTCTGCTGGGAACGTCTGGCGGAATCCCCTGTGAGACGGAGCTTTAACTCCCATCTCCGGCAAAACTTCGAACACGTCCCGGGGGAGGTGGGGGACATGGAGTCTGAGTGGACCGTGTTCCATGCCTCCACTGTCGAGGCGGCCGATCGGAGCTGTGGCCTCAAGGTTGTCGGTGCCTGTCGCGGCAGCAACCCTCGAACCCGTTGGGGGACACCTTCGGTGAGGGATGCCGTCAGTCTGAAGGAGTCCTATCGGGCCTTTTTGGCCTGTGGGACTCCAGAAGCAGCTGATGGGTACCGGCGGGCGAAGCGGCATGCTGCTTGGGTGGTTGCTGAGGCAAAAACTCGGGCGTGGGAGGAGTTTGGAGTGGCCATGGAGAAAGACTTCCGTACGGCTTCGAGGCAATTCTGGTCCACCATCCAGCGTCTCGGGGGGGGAAGCAGTACGGCACCAACACTGTTTATAGTGGGGATGGTGTGCTGCTGACCTCTACTCGGGACGTTGTGGGCCGGTGGGCAGAGTACTTCGAAGACCTCCTCAATCCCACCAACATGCCTTCCATTGAGGAAGCTGAGCCTGGGGACTCTGGGTTGGGCTCTCCTATCTCTGGGGACGAGGTCGCCGAGGTGGTTAAAAAGCTCCTCGATGGCAAGGCTCCAGGGGTGGATGAGATGCGCCCGGAGTTCCTTAAGGCTCTGGATGTTGTAGGGTTGTGTTGGCTGACGCGACTCTGCAATATCGCATGGACATCAGTGTATGGTGGACTTGGAGAAGGCGTTCGACCGTGTCCCTCGGGGAGTTCTGTGGGGGGTTCTCTGGGAGTATGGGGTACCGGGCTTTTTGATACGGGCTGTCAGGTCCCTGTATGACCGGTGTCAGAGTCTGGTCCGCATTGCCGACAGTAAGTCGGGCTCGTTTCCGGTGAAAGTTGGACTCCGCCAGGGCTGCCCTTTGTCACCGATTCTGTTCATCACTTTAATGGACAGAATTTGTAGGCGCAGCCAAGGTGTTGAGGGGATCCGATTTGGTGGCCTTGGGATCTCATCTCTGCTTTTTGTAGACGATGTGGTCATTTTGGCTTCACCAGGTCATGATCTGCAGCTCTCGCTGGAGCGGTTCGCAGCCGAGTGTGAAGCAGCCGGGATGAGGATCAGTGCCTCCAAATCCGAGGCTATGGTCTTGAGCCTGAAAAGGGTAGAGTGCCTTCTCCGGGTCAGGGGGGTGTCCTGCCCCAAGTGAAGGAGTTCAAGTATCTCGGGATCTTCTTCACGAATGAGGGAAGAAGGGAGCGGGAGATCAACAGGCGGATTGGCGCAGCGTCTGCCGTCAAGTGGGCGGTGTACCGGGCCGTCGTGGTGAAGAGAGAGCTGAGCCAAAAAGCGAAGCTCTCGATTTACCAGTCGATCTACAGTACGTTCCCACCCTCATCTATGGTCATGAGCTTTGGGTCATGACCGAAAGAACAAGATCGCAGATACAAGCGGCCAAAATGGGTTTTCTCCGTAGGGTGGCTGGGCTCTCCCTTAGAGATAGGGTGAGAAGCTCAGTCATCCGGGAGGGACTTAGAGTAGAGCCGCTTGCTCCTTCACATCGAGAGGAGCCAGATGAGGTGGCTCGGGCATCTGGTCAGGATGCCTCCTGGACGCCTCCCTGGTGAGGTGTTCCGGGCACGTCCCCCTGGGAGGAGGCCCCGGGGAAGACCCAGGACACGCTGGAGGGACTATGTCTCTCGGCTGAACCCCTCGGGATTCCCCTGGAAGAGCTGGAAGAAGTGGCCAAGGAGAGGGAGGCCCAGACTTCCCTCTCTCTGAAGGTGCTACCCCCACGACCCGACCCCGGATAAGCAGAAGAAGATGGATGGATGGGTATTTTCACTGAGGCTCTGTAAAAGTCATATGGATGAAATAAGTCATTATGACAGAAGCACGAGGCTTTGACACTTGGGTGGTGAGTGTATTGATGTGTGCGTCACTGTCACTAAGTATGAATGGGAAGGTTACTGGCATGCTGGCTTTGAGGGTGGTCAGTCCTTGCAAAGTTTGGAGCATGATAATCAAAATGAATTAAATTGATAATTGTGACAGAACAAAGAAGTGATTTGGAGTTGATTGATACACAGACAGATGAGATTCCATGAGTTAACCCAGTGCAACCCTCTACCACCATTAGTTTGCCGTGTTTTATAATAATAAAACATGTTTATCATTAACTCTTTGGTGCAAAAAAAACTGACTCAAAATCAGTATTATTGCGAGAGAACGCAAGACCTTTTGCGAGGGAATGCAAAAGTTATGTGAGGGAACGAAAAGGTTTTGCAAGGTAACACAAAAGAAAAATATTCCCCATGTGCCCTGGAGGACTCTGTACGCCTAGATGCTATCATTAGTATTTTAGCTAATTTTGGCTTTTACCTGGGTTTTTTACACTGCATGGACTATTTCTTACCTTTCTGCAAGTCTTCAGCAGTTGGCTTCAAACGCTTTTGCCATTTTCACCAAAAGCATTTAGCATTCAGCATTCACACTTGCATTTTCATAGGAAATCCACACTTTCTAGTTAAATGATTGAGTTTTTACTGTTTTGATGTTTACATTTAAAACAATGACCACAAAATAACGGATAACTAATTTCAAAATCTCACCGTGTAACCAGGCTTTAGTACAAAATAATGTGTTTTACTAGTCATAACTACAATCTATCTGCAATGCATGTTGTGTCAGCGTCAAGCCCTGTCTGAATGAATACATTTATTATGATCATCTTATATTAGGTTAGTGATAGCTGAAAAGTTACTGGGTATATCAATTGGGGTAGCAATTTTGCTCCAGTTCCACTCGTCATCACTTCTGTTGATATTTATTGTGCAAAGTGTTGAATAAACATTGAAGTTGTTTCCACATATCATCCCCGATGTCCACTGGAATCTCATGCGCCATGCTAACTGTTTGCGATTCCCCTCAGTGATTACGTCACCATGCTTTCCGATTGGCCAGCCTGTCACATTCAACGGGCTGCCTTATCGCTCCTAAGCAGGGAAAACCGGGCCAAGACAAACAATCGGGCCAAGACAAACCAACATGTTGAATATCCCCGATTTTAGATCGGAGCAGTGCTGGCATTTTACTGACTGGATCTGATCAGTCGTAACACACCACACAGACAGGATGACCGGTTGGCAAGCGACAATCTTAGAACTCTGAACTGAACATTCTAAGATTGTCGTACAGGGGAAAATCGGAGCAGACTGATAGCCAAGTTAAGATTTTCGGGAAGAAGAGTGAAACAGATGCTTCAGTAGATTCGTACTGATGTAGATTTCTGACAGTCAGGAACATCTGATTTTTGTTCAGTGATTGTAGTTAACAATGGAGATTGGTCTGCTTAAATTGCAAGAAAAACATGTCATACCAATGAAAATTGCTTCATACACTTGGAAGAGGTGTCTTATAATAATAAGTGATAATGACAACTGAACTGAGTGGATGCCAGTTTGTGATGGCCAAATCCATGGCCTATGTCGGTAACTCTTTTTATGCATAATTAATTTTTTTATACAAACACAACACTTGAGTTTCAATAAAAACATTTATTAGAACAAATGCATCCAAATCAGCTATTTGGATGCATTTGTTCTAATAAATGTTTTTCAGCTATTTGTTAGTGCGCACATTTGGTTACAAAAAACATATGTATTTATATTAACTTAAAGTTCATTTTGTTTGCTTAAGATTAACTCTTTGTTTTTTCCTGCCAGTACTTACCTGCCTTGGAGTTGCCAGACAAAAGGTGGGGGCCAGGGCTCAGCAGGCTTAAGTGGTGATTGGACTGCACCACTAGTTCCTGCTGGCAGGGGGAATTTGTAGTTTATTTGTTTAGATAAATTTTGTATTTAAGTAAATATTAGTATTTAAAATTTAATATTTTTGATTTTCATTTTTGGACCTTTAGTTTAGCCAAACTTAGCTGTACTGTTATTTGTTTTTGTGTTATTTGTAATTGTATTCTGTTTAGTTACCCTTATTGTGTCTTAATTAGTCTGATCAGCCAGTATATATACCCCTGTTTGCCATTTCTTTGTTAGGTCAGTTATGTTTGTTTGTGCAGCCAGTTTGTTTACATTTTTTACCCGAGTTCAGTTTTGTTTCTTTGACCTCTTAAGAGCTCAGTTAATCTTGCCATTTATAATCTTTGAGTTAAAATAAAAGAAACCCTATTTTTCTAATATATCCTGTGACTCCTCCTGTTTTTAAATCGGTCCATCACACAGTTCTTTTAAGCATTCACTCAAAGCAATCAAGAAAAACTGTAATATGAAAGTGTATGTCTCTACAATCACAAAGAAACTGCATAGGTCTTATATTATGGCAGTTGCGTAAAAGAGGACACATTTGATCTATATAAAAAACAAAGGCATGAGTGTCATGATTTCAGTCTGCCTTGATCAGTGATGGCATAGTTACTTTGAAAAAGTAACTTTAATAAGAGTACTGATTACTCCTTGAAAAGGTAACCTAGATTCTTGATTTGGTTTGGAAAGTAACTAAGTTAGACAAGTAACTTTTAGTTACTTTCAGTAGCTGCTGACAACCCCCTCCCCCCCCACTTCAATATAGAAATTACATTGAGCTTTGCCAATACTTGCTTAACTGCAAGTTATTTTACAATGGTAACATCAAGTATGTATCTCCACTTATAAGGTTGAACTGAAGGGAAGATTGTTTGTTACAACAGTCCAAAAAAAGAGGGGAAAAAACAGTAATTTTTGCGTGTTTTGGTGTTTTCCATGGTTGTCTGGAAAACTCTAAATGGGATTTTAGAACCCTGCAGTCATCCTTCTGCAGGATCATGTTCCAATAACATTGTCAAGGTTGTCCATGGCTCCTTTATTGCAGTTATAATCAAGGATGATGGCCAGTCCTTACGATCACTGATTTCAACCATCTTGTGCAGTGTGCTCAGCAGGGTCACATTCCTGTTCCCTTTTGGAATATAAGAAACAAGAGTGGTGGTGGGAGTGAAGGCAAAATTTGATGAGACAACCTCTCTGCCTCTTGTTGCAAGGAGTGCAGGGGGGAGTTCAGACTTATTCTTCCTAACAGTGCCAACCATTGGCATCTTCCTTTTTAGGAGCCTGTAGCCAAGTTCATAGGAGGTGAAAAAACTGTCACGTGACATTGTGCCCCCTCAGTCCAACTGTCAATTCAAGCACAACCCTGATCCCTTGGTCCTTTTCTGGCACTCTACTCGGCAGCTTCCCTGTGTACACTTGCACAGGGAATTTTAAGAGACACCTCTCGTACTTTATTTGAGACAAAAAACTTTCTTGGCAATAACCATGTTTGTTCCCAATCAGTATCTGTATAGAGATTGTTCCAAAAAAAGATTGAAGCAGGTTTGCTAATAGTATTCATCTGGATTATTTCTCTAATATGTTTATTTCCAGTTTTAATACTACGGAAAGGATCTGAATTACCAATAAATAACTCTGGAAATCTGGGATATTGGACATGGGCTGTACCTGAGGTTGATATAAGAAATTTCAAACCTGCTGGAATCGCATCAAAAACAACAGCACATTCTTTAGGGGTCACAGGGAATTTATATTTACGGTACCAAGAAATTCACCATAATTAAACAGTTGACCATCCTCATTAAACAATTGTTTTACAGATAGAATATCATTATCCACCCAGTTCTTAAGAAATAGGGATTTATGCTTGAAGCAAATATTTTGGTTATTCCAAATAAAACAGTTGTGAGGGGAAAAGTTATGTTTATAAACCAATGTCCAGGATAAAAGTAATTGTTTATGGAAGCTAGATAAATAAACATGTTTTTTTTTCTTTTTTGTAGTTACATCTTATTAAAAAGTCTAGGCCACCCAAGGATTTAAAGACTTGTGTAGGAATCCAATGCCACATTGAGTTAGGATTTTTCACATATCTTTGGATGCACCTAACTTTGAATGTAGAATGTAGGGTATTAAAGTCCAGAACATTGAAACCACCCGAACTTAGTCTATTTATCATAACATTCTTCTTAATAAGATGGGGCTTTTTTTCCCAAATGAAATCAAAGAGTATTTATCAATTTTAGTGCAAAGGCTGTTTGGGACATTAAGAGCTGAACTGGCATAGACAAGACGAGAAAGACCTTCGGTTTTGGCCAGCGGGACTCGACCAGTGATGGTCAGGTCTCTCTGTAACCATAGATTAAATCTTTGTTGGCAAGAGGGTATAATTGGATCAAGGTTTTTATTAATTCTTGCTGTTTTCTCTTTAACTATAGTTATCCCAAGATATTTAACTTCAGACTTCACAAGAATTCCTGACAAAGATAATTCATTACAACTATTGATTGGAAGAAGTTCACATTTAGAGAAGTTAAGTTTAAGACCAGAGGCTACAGAAAATGTATTTTAAAGTTTAAGTGCAACATCAATTTGAAACTTATCTTGTAAGAACAAGGTCGTATCATCAGCTAGTTGACTCAATAGTATAGTTTTTCCTGCAACTGAGATGCCTTTGAGATCTCTATTTTTAATAAAAGTAGCTAGAATTTGCATAGGGAGAAGAAACAAAAAGGGTGATACAGGGCATCCCTGACGAATCCCACGTTCCACTTTAAATCTTTTGGTAGTTCAGTGGGGTAATTTTATTGAGCTATTTCCATAAGCATAAAGAGTGCGGATTGATTGTTGAAAATTCTCTCCAAAGCCAAATAAGCTGAGGGTTTTGAAGATGATGAACTCATGTTCTATCGAGTCAAATGCTTTTTGAAAATCTAAAAATAAAATAACACTGTTAGCTGAAACCATTTCTGGATAGTCTAAGATATCAAGAACCAATCTTATATTATCAATAATATGCCTTCCAGCCATAAAGCCATTCTGAGATTCCTCTATAATATCACTAAGAACTGTTTTAATTTTTTTTGCCAAACAACTGGCTAAGATTTTGTAATCACTGTTAAGTAAAGAAATAGGACGCCAATTATCCAAAATTAATGCATCCTTCTGAGGTTTTGGGATTAGAGTAATTAGACTTTGAGAAAGTGATGGGGGGAGTCTTTCATTCCTAATGCTTTCAATAAATACAGAATGTAAAAATGGAGTGAGTTCTTCTGAGAACGTCTTATAAAGTTCTGATGTAAGTCCATCTGTACCAGGGGATTTATTTGATTTAAGACTATGAATAGCTTCTTTAGTTTCATCAGGTGTGATTGGAGAGTCACATAATATTTTGTTTTGGTCACCAATTGTTTCTATACCACTTACGGAGTTAAAGAAATAATCATGTTCCTCAGGAGAATGTCTAGACTCGTACAATGATTTGTAAAACGTTTCACATATATTGGCAATCATTTTGGGGTCATCAATAATTGTGCCATTTGAATTAAGTTTAGTAATACCATTTTTTGCTTGTCTTTGCTTTTCAAGTTTGAAAAATAGCTAGAGTTTTGTTCCCCCTCTTCTAACCATTTGGCCCATGAACGTATAAAAGCTCCTTTTGCTTTATTAATATAAATTTGATCAAGTTTAAGCTGAAGGGTTCGTAACTTGGCTCTCTGTTGTTCAGATAGATTTTCAGGAAGAGTAGATGATAATGAAATCAACTCAGCGACCAAGCATGTTTCCTCCTTTATGCTATTTTTTATTCTATTTGCTCCAGCTTTACTTAAGATCTTTCTTAATTCATATTTTAAAAGCTTCCAGTAACGTCCATAATTATTTTCAAATTGTGCTAGTTTTAAGAGCTCTGCAATTTTGTTTTTAATTGATAAACAGACAAATTTGTCGTTAAGAAGGGAGTTATTCATCTTCCAATATGCAGGGTTCCTTTTAGTAGTTTTATTAGGGGAAATACAAACCTCTAACAAAATGCCTTTATGATCAGTAAGAGGTGCTTGAATAATCTCAGCTTTGCAATTTGAATGTTGTAAGGAGTCAGATATTAGCCAAAAATCAATTCTTTGCGAACCAGCATTGTTTTTCCATGTAAAGATTTTTGTGTTTGGATTATTTAGCCTCCAAATATCTATTAAACTTTGTTCATTCATAAAATCAACAATCTGAGAATGTATTCTTTGCCTGCTAGGCCATCGGTCAACCTCATCATTCACAGTAATGTTGAAATCTCCTCCTAAAATTATCTTAATATCATTAAATTTTTTAACAAGAGCATCAATACTGGAGTTCAAAGTTTCATACAGCATGATATTTTCCTTGGCGTTGTTATAACCATAAATGTTACCAATAAGAAAGAAAGAATTATCACATTTGATAACTGTGAGAATATAGTGTCCAGCTGGGTCGGTTTCGGTGAAGATGATGCTGCTATTAAATTTGTGTTTCAAAGTTAATGTACCTGCTGCACGGTGAGTTCCATGGGCCATCCACAAATCTTCTCCCCACTGAGCTTTCCATAGTTTATAGTCACTATCAATGGAATGAGTCTCTTGAAGCAAACAAAAATCAGCACCACAATTTTTTGCAAATAGAAATAAACTTTTCTTTTAGTGATATCCCTCAGTCCTCGAGCATTAACTGAGAAGAACTTTAACATAGTAAAAAAAACAAACAAGATAAGTGTCTGAGTTTTAGTCGAACTTAACTGCGAACATAGAACTTTTCCTCCTTAATAGGTTGAATGGGATCCGACGAAACAGTTATTCAATTTCCTTGCCGTTCACAAAAGCTCGTCCTCCTACAAAGTACGCAATCTTCTTATCCTTGCGGGCTTGTTAGATTACTGGCCACAGCCGGCTCCGTTTCTCGCGGTCTTCCACAGAAAGATCTTCTTTGAACAGGAGATTTCTTTGCTTCAAGTAGCCAGAATTCTTTGCCATTTTCCAGATCATGTTGCGGAAATGCTGCATAGAGAATTGGATGACGATATATCTAGGGTGTGACTTGGTTGGATGTTTTCTACCTAGCCGATATACTGAATCAATCACCTCCAGAATCTTCTCTTTGTAGTTTGGGATTATATTCTGACATACCTCCACCACCTTGAGCCTTACATCCTCCGTCCCTTCTTCGGGCATGCCGTGGAGCCGCAGATTCCACTGCTTCTTCTCGCGTGTTAGCTCCAGGACTTTGTTTTCCAATGCTTGAATCTTTTCCTCAGCTTTGCTGACTCGGCTGACCGTGGTGTGCTTGTGTGCTTTTAATATCTTGTATGTCAGCGGAGAGAAAATTAATAGTAGACTTCAAGTCATCGATGGATTTCCCAACAGATGTCCCTTGCTCCTCGATAGCTACCTTTAGCACCGCTATCACGTTCTCTGCTGTGGCTTGCTCCATTTTACCTTTCTTGGTAGACAGTGACTTCGTAGGAGTAAGTACTAGATGACCTTCAGTTTTGCGTTTTGTTGTAGAGGATGAAGACATTACAAATATATCTGTTCCCACAGGAGAAGAATAAAGTTGGAGGAAAGTTCCGAATAACGTCTAAACGCCAGCCACCATCTTGGCTCCCTACTCCTGAGTAGCAAGGACAGCACAGACCCAGATCTACCACACCAGACAAGACCCAAGGTGTAGGTTGTGCAAAGAGGCCCCTGAGACAGTCCAGCACATAACAGCAGGGTGCAAGACACTGGCAGGGAAAGCGTACATGGAACGACATAACCAAGTTGCAGGCATAGTGTACAGAAACATCTGTGCAGAATATGGACTGGAAACCCCGAGATCAAAGTGGGAAACACCCCCAAAGGTGACGGAGAACGCCAGAGCTAAGATCCTGTGGGTCTTCCAGATCCAGACAGACAAAATGGTAATGGCGAACCAACCAGACATTGTCGTAGTGGATAAACAACAGAGGAAAGCCGTTGTGGTAGATGTAGCAATACCAAGCGACTGCAACATCAGGAAAAAGGAGCATGAGAAACTAGAGAAATACCAGGGCCTCAGGGAGGAACTGGAGAGGGCCTGGAAGGTGAAGACCACAGTGGCGCCTGTGGTCATCGGGGCCCTCGGGGCAGTCACCCCCAAACTGGACCAATGGCTACAACAGATCCCAGGAACAACATCAGACATCTCAGTCCAGAAATGTGCAGTCCTTGGCACAGCCAAGATACTGCGCAGAACCCTCAAGCTCCCAGGCCTCTGGTAGAGGACCCGAGCTCAGAGGATAAGAACCACCCGCGGTGGGTGAGAAGGGAATTTTATTATTTTTTATATATATATATACAGTACTGTGTATATTACATATTTGTTAAAACTGTCATTATGTTGTCACAGTATGGCATGAGAGATAATCTGTGAAAAATCTATTTCCTCTTCCTTCTCCTAGTGCTATTTAGAAACAACCAATCAGAGGCAGGAGAGTTTTAGTGCTGTCAATCACAATCTCATGTGGCTGCTCATCCTCCCTCCCCTCGCTCTGTGCTATTCTGTAGTTAGCGCAGCCTGTTGTGAATGTTCAGTATAGTTAGCATATCTACCAATGACAGCAGATAAACATTTTTCCTGTAATAATAAGTTGTTTCTCCACCATTAGAATGAAGTTGATTGATACTGCTAAGAGCGTCCTACTGGTTCTGATTAGTTGTTTAGGCTGGAACGTTGCATTACTTTAGCCAGCAATAGTAGCTCAGGGAGGAGGTGGAGGAGATTGATTGTTTTCACAGACTATCTGTCTCATAGCAAACTGGCACGACATGCTGACAACTTTAACAAATATGGAGAAAACATATTTTTTATTAAATCTATATTCTGCAGCTTGAATAAAATGCAACTACATAGCATTTTTGAAAAAACTGGATTGCTTCGTGCATATTTTGCACGTTGCCTATGACTGTTGCTCGTGTGGAGAGACATTTCACTAAGTTTTCTATTAAAACTAATAGAAAAAATTAACCAACCTATTTGCATACTGTATGCGGACTGTTGCATATAAAGTTCATGAGCAGTAAATATTGTGCTAGTTATCAGCCTTGAACCAAAGAAAGCAAGGCAGTTGCAAGCCTTTAAAATTTTGACGATTTCATGGGTCAAATAGACTCAAAAAACTGTAACACCAGCTGCGCGAGGGGGCCCCAATCTAATTTTTTGTCATGGGCCCCTAGGTTCCTGGCTGCACCTATACTCTATAGAATCTGGGGTTAAAATACGTAATCAACTGTTTCAACTGTAACACTGAAGTTAACAGTATAAACTGTTAACGTCATTGTAACAGTTCTGTTTTCATCTTTATAAACTGTTAACTTCAGAAAACCTGGTGGACCAACACCAGCAGGTGACATGGCACCCCAAATCATCAGTGTGTGAAAACTTCACACTGGACATACAGCAACATGGATTCAGTGCTCTCAGCTCTTGCTTCACAGCTTGGAACCTTGAATTCCAAATGAAATGCCAACTTGAACCTTTTCTGAAAAGAGGACTTTGGACCATTGAGCAACTCTCTAGTTTTTTTTCTCCTCAACTCAGGTAAGCTTCTTCTGAAGCTTCTCTGTGGCTTGACACAAGGAATCTGACATTTGTTGCCCATAATGGCTTTTGATTCGCTGACTACCCTAGTTCACTCCTGGTGAAGCTCCCTCGAAGCTGAATGGACTTTTCTTGAGAATCCTCTCAAGGCTGCAGTTATCCCTGTTTCTGCTGCACCTTTTTATGCCACACTTTTTCCTTCCATTCAACTTTATATGAACATGATATAAAATTTTAACAATACTATTTTCTGAGAGAATTTTGTTTTCATCTTTAAACTATAATTATCAATATTACATAACACAAAGACTAAAAATATTTCATGTTCACTTTTTGAAATTAACCTAAAATTTTCCCACAATATTCTAATGTTATGAGCTGTACTAGTGTTACAAAAACTGTTGCTTCAAATTACATCTCACATAAAATATTTTTCCCACAGAGCTCCATGGCAACAGATTCTATTTTTAGAATATGACCTGTGGGTGATTTAATTGGTTCTCCAGGGCACCAAGTGACTACCTGTAGGATATTACAGCTGTTTAAAAACAAAAAACAACAAAACAAAACTGTTGCATTTTGTTGACAGTAGGAAGTTTGGGGGCTTTTAATTATATAATACTTCAACAAACATGTCTCGAATCTCTATAAAAGCTCATACAGATTCCTGGTTTCCTTGAGCTTTAAAACATAAAAGAGCATGACAGAGTCTGTCTGCCCCCCCCTGATTTGATTTCTGCTGGCAGCAGTTTGTTTGATCTCAACACACAGGCAGAGGTTAGCTGAGATGATGTCTTATTAAATAATCATCATGGCTGTGCTATCATGGCTTTGTGCCACTGCTCCATGTTAATGATGTTGCACTGTGCTGTTCTACTGTGAGATTGACATCTTATAATGAAACACACTCTTTTTCTGGTTCCACACAGTTCTGTTCATAGTAAAAGGGGGCTGTAGTTTATTTCAGCAAATATTACATCAGAGTTTAAGCTGTTTGCTACCCAGGCTATCCAGTCTGAGATTTAAAGTTATTTAGGGTTTGTCCTATAGCAGTGTTCCTCAAACTTTTTCAGCCTGAGGACCATTTAACTCATTTAACAAACAGTCATGGACCACCTAACCTGAAATTGCCCCCATGACAGCACATCTTAATATATCATGTAACCTACCCCTTTCTATCAATTGCCTATCAATAGCTGTTGAATTGTTAGCAGAGCAGCATTCATTACCAAGCAAAGTGGTAAAAAACAAAGAACAGTTCTAACTAACTGAAGCGATTCCTACCACTAAGCATTCAAAGTAATCCAGTCGCTAGTGAAGGGCACATCAACACTCAGCAGCTATGACTTAGCTTTCCCTGACGATATACAGTCCTGAAGTCGTTTTCTTTCCACTGGTACCTGGAGTTTTTTTTTTTTTTGAGTGACCCGGTTTTAAGCCAGTTTTCCATCATTATTCTCAAACAATCCTTTGGTAAGCTAGCATCACACTATGAGCTCACATCATGGCAAATAAACTGTCGTTTACATGCAGTACCTCGTGGACCACAGTTTGAAAAAGACTGATTTAAAGTAACTACAAAATGACTGGAAGAATGTTGATTTGTAAATGACACAAATATTGAGATGTTTATCCATAATTAATAATTAACCAGACACACCTCATCCCAACAGTGAAACTTGCTGCAAGGATGATGATTTGGTCTTGTTTTGCAACCACAGAACCTGGGCATCTTGCAATGAAAGTCAGAGTCAACTTTCATTGTATCCGCCTGTATTTCTAAGGCAGTCCAACAGCTAAATATTGGCTTTAGCTCTCTCAGCAACAGGTCAGTGACCGAGAATACAGCAGCAAATCTGCAACAGAATGGCTCGAAATAAAAATAATGAATGTTAGTATGGCTAGATAAAAGCCCTGATTGAAACACTTTGGGACCTCAGGAGTAAACTTGTAGATAAATCTCTGCAACTCTCAAAGAAATTAAACTATTTTGGGAAAGAAGTGCAGGGTAAAATGCCCTCTCAATAATGTGAGACTTATAAAACCAGATAGCACAAAATTTTTCAGACTGTTGCTTAAAGTGGTAACATAGACTGGTGAATACGTCAGACTTAGTTTATTGTAGGCTACCTGTTACATTTTCACTACCTCCATGTTGACTCCATTTTAAGAAACTAACTTAAGTTTAAGTAGGTTTTGTTTGTTTATTTTTTTTTACCTTTTGGGGATTTTGAATATAAAATTTGTTAATGTGACATATATTTCCAAATAAAATAATAAATCGTCATTTCAACGTTGTCATTTTTAAAGTAATTGGTCAGATTATTTCAAACACTTTTCTAAACAGTTTGTATAAAGCAATAAAGCCGCTTTACCTTCCATGTCCTGATTATTCTTGAATTTTTCTTCTATATTGAAAGGGGTCTGTTCATGGATTATTTCAACTTCCACATTATAGTCGTCCATTAAATGGTAGACTCCCTCCAAAGTGAAGTAACAATCCCGCTCCTTCATGTCGTCTTCGATTAGCAGCAGTGCGCTCTTCCATGTGAAGTGCTCGAACATCGCTGTGAAGGTCTCTGCCATTTTAAAGTAGGACGGGGCGATCCGAGTCAGGTGAGAGTACTCCGTCTCCTTGTTCTTGAAGGCGGTGGCCAAAGCACCTGCAGATATCACCGGGATTTTCCAGTGGGATGCCAGCCTCACCACACCTGCCGCCTCGTACTCACGTACTGGACCGAGGATAAGGTCCGGTTTCAGGCTACACGACCTGTCCGCCAGCGTGAACAAAGCGTGGTTGGCTGAGTCGGAGTTCTCAAAGTGGATGTTGAAGTGGAAACCTGGGTATTCTGCCTTCAGTCTGTCCTGTGCGTAACGGATCGCTGGTGCGACTCTTGCATGAGAAAACAGGAAAGAGCCATTTTGTGGCAAAAACACCAAAACCTCAATTTCTTCCGTGAAAGAGTTGGTGATAAGTGGATTGAAGATGACCAAAAAGAACAAAAAAGGCTCAATGAACGGTGCCATGGCGCCGCTTTGAAAGTTTAGCCTCAGACAAAAAACCAATCAGCGCTGGAGAGGTGTTCTCTAAACGCTTCCCTCTCCAAATTGGCTCCCCCTCAGCAGCGCACTGAGCTACAGACAGCCCTGGTTAAATGTTTCCAGTGAGCAGGTAAAACCAGAACGCTTCTCAGATCTGGGTTTTGTTCTGCAGAATCAAAATGTGTCCCAGTGCTTAGTCCGGGCAGATTCGTAGATCCGTTCAGCTCCAGCTCAGACACACGCGCTGCCTGGCTCCAGTCTGGAGTTTTGAAGCATCCTTTCAGGGATATTCCTGCGTCATGAAGCGCTGCCCACCTCCATCTTAAAGCTACACTGCTGCGTAGCTCACAATGAGCCACTTCAGCACAGCCCAACTTTCTGGATGACTCTCTAGGCTGCAAACAGCTCATAAAATACTCAACTCTCCTCAAAGTAAGCGTAGGGTGGTCGTTTTAAAGAGCTGACATGAATACTGTATTTTTGTCATATTCTGTAACATACAAAAGCATGTTAAACGCATTGACATGACTGGAAAGAGGAATGAATAAAAGCCAAGATGTTTTTAAAATCAGATATTCTGCAGTGAACTTAAATTTTGCATCTACAGAGGTGTCTTTGGCTGTTTCCACACCATGTTCATTCTACAGTTCTTTGAGAAAGTATTTGGTCCCTTAATGATTTCTTATGGGGTTTTTTTCTGGTGCACTGACATGTGTCAGATCACTTTTAAATATGAGACAAAATCAACTTTAGAAAACAGAAAATATAAGCACACACTATAAAAGGTTAATTTCACTTATTAACGAGAAAGGCTATCCAAACCAACCAGGACCTATTTGAAAAAGTAACCATTTTATTTTTAAATCATTAACAGTGACTAACCACATTTTTCAGAAGGTTGAGTTTAGTTTCACAAGCCAACCAGCAGTAGTCACTGTAATAGAACCTGTCTGCAACATACAGTCAGAACAAAATAATTCACAAAACAACTGAGTGGGTCTGTAAAATCTGTTTCAAATGTATGAACTCAAACTTTAAAAAACATTTGCTATCATTCATTATATAAAATCATTTTGATTTTTTTGACAGATTTTACTTGAATCAGCAGATTCAACATGACAGCTGCATATTTCAATGCCTGCAGATGGATCCAGCTGAACTGACAGGTCTAAAGAAAAATAATAGGAACAGGACTGACGGGTGTGTCAATTTTAGATTTACAAAGTAGTGTAAATTTATGAAGTTTTCAAATAAATAATTAGAAGTGAAGAAAATATGTTAAATAACTGTTAATCTGCTTTTATACAGAATAAGAAATATTTCATTCTGTCTCGTAAAAACAATCTCTGTAAGTTATTTTACATTAAAAACTTTGCTTAATGTATACTATTTTTGTGTGTGAATTATGTTATTGTTAACTGTACAAAATCTGCTTTATCTTTCCTGTAAGCCTGGACATGAAATGGGAGGTCAGATAATAAGCTACAGCTGTACAAAAAGAAATGAGTAATAGTTATGATACACTTGAGCCCATCTCTAAAAATTATGGCCTACTTATTGTGGAGATAATATAGATAAGTTAACAGAATCTAAAGAAAGTTGTCATGGTGTGTATTTGTGCATTTGTGGACAAAAGCAGCAGGCAAGACTTAATAGACAATTGCAAGGCAAATATGAGTCTATTGCTAATTTCGCCTTTTAAAATTTGTTTCTTTGGAGCAACAAGGAACAAAATCTCATACAAGAGTCAAGTCTCTATATATAAGGGTCCTATGGAGTCTTGCATGAGATTTAACAGAAAACTCACCTGTTTGTAAAAGGTTTCTCAAAATAGGGGTTAGGGTCAAGTTTGTAAATACAAGTAGCAACACACATCAATTAACAAGAAGGGCAACACTTGAAGATTCCATTATTTCTGTCTGGAGAAAATGTTCTTAGAGTGCCTTTATGGTTTTGGCTGCGTAGGAGTGGAAATCTGTCCCTCAATCAGAACTCTTACCACTTATAATCTATTTAAAAAACAATTAAAAATGGGTTAATAACACATTCAATTTGTCAACATTTTCAATAAGTACCATTTCCTAATCTCAACATGTGCTCACCTGTGTTTGCCATTGAAATGAAGGATTAATTTTGTTTAAATTACTGCTTATACATTTTATAACTGTGTTGCAGTTTTACACAACTATTAGAAAACTAATTGTGTTGATTGTATTTTTTTTGTATTTATTGACAATTAGAATATTTAAGTCATTTTAACCTTTGTTTGTGTAACTGGGTCTATATTAATAGTTGTATATTTACACTAAATATGTTCTTTAATGCATTTGTCTGTTTATACCTGACTGTTGTTATGGTCCTCTGTGCCTATTAGTCCTCCAGGGGTGTAGTCCTCCATATTCGCCTCACTTTCTTCTTCTTTTGTTCAGGGTCTTCCAGGACTATTATAAATATGAATTTATGCATTTCCTCTTCCCTTTTGATATTTGTTCCACTGGGAAGAGGCAAGTTTTGTAATCCATCACAATCCTTTAATTTATATTGTTCAAATGTTTATTTTTCCTTTTGTATTAATGATAGGTGGTTTGAATATTTTCACTTGAATTGTTATTACATCTTTATAACCGATACTAAATGTTCGGTTTTGTTATGAGAATGATGTGGACTGCATGCTAACTATTGTTTTGTATAGATTGGGCTGGAGAGCTGAAGCACATGCTATGTGCTAATGCTAATATCTCAAGATTGTCAGGTATGTTAGGCGCCTTTTGTTATTTGTTCAACTGGGAAGATATCAGGTTGGACAACTGAAGCACGTGCTATTTATTAATGCTAATATCTCAGCATTAGCTAGATATTAGCTTGATGCCAGGTTAAAAAAACAGGGAGACCGCCTCCAAACCCAGACTTGATGTCTTGTGGTTTGTCCGATTATCACACACAACGCAGAAGTCCACCAGTCACTTTTGCATAGTCCTTGTTTTTAGATAGTTAAATTGAGCATTGTCCAGGAACAACAGATAAATAAATAACCTTTTGGCTAATTTTGGTGCGTTTACACAAATGTATGTATTTTGTCTCTACCAAATAAATTAAATATTAATTGCATTTCAATTTAATTAATATTTAACAAGCTGAACAGAGAATCCACATTGTGTTATCAAGTTGAAAACATTTAACTTTTTCTCTGCAGTGACAAAGTTTTGAAAGGTAACATTTCACCAACTGAAGTAATCAGAAATTGGCAAGAATCTGTTAATGTTACCTGATTGCAAAATCAGACCCTTCCCTGAGCGGGAGAGTAACTCGGCACCAGTGGTTCAGCTGCACTAGACAAAGGAGTAAATCCCATCTCATTATTGGGGGGACAATAAACAAGGAAATTTCTTAAGCATAATCTTGGGGGGGAAGTCAGAAAAGTTACAGTGAAATGTAACATGATTTAAAAAGTTCTTAATGTGTTCAAGCAGCAGGACCAAAAATGACAAGTAAACTGAGAAAAATAAGAGTTTTTTTTCCAGGAAACAAACTGTTGATACCCATAGAAGTCAAACTAAAATTCAAATGTTTAGATACGACTGTGGTTCAGTTGCAGAACTAATCTCTGCTACACCTTTAAGACTTTAAATAAAAACAAGTTTTAATGAGTGACTCCACTTAATACAATTCCTCATAAATATTGATTTATTGTAGTGGCTCTCAATACAAGTTATGCGTTATTTAAATTATAATTTGTTTAACTTGCATAACTTGCTTTATTTTTAAGCCTTTTTTGGCTGAGAACCTGGTAGGTCAATATCTGGGAAGTATCATAACTTCAACTTAACATTCAAAGCACCATGGTTTGTATGAAAAAATATTCAGATTTTATTGTGTGGCTTTAAAGGCTCTATGTTGAAGATAGTAAGAAATAAAGACATTCTTTTTTTGCATAACTTAAGCATAACCCAGAGAGCACTCTGCCCTCATAAAGTGTTACATTTATCTCTAGGTGTGTGAGAACAGCTCGTACATTTACAGCATGTTCCAAATTATTATTCAAATTGGATTTAAGTGTCATAAAGATTAATTTTTTTGTTGTGCTATTAAATTTATAGATGGTGTTATGTGTCAGGGCTCTTTAAATAACTATAATTAATTTCAGAGAGCTGGGTTGATTAGTTTGTCTGGTGAGCTCAATTAAAGGAAATCTGCTTAAGAAGCATGTTCCACATTATTAAGCAGGCCACAGGTTTCAAGCAATATGGGAAAGAGAAAGGATCTCTCTGCTGCCGAAAATCATCAGATAGTGTAGTGCCTTATGACAATGTATGAAAACATACATACATATTTAATGAAAACTGAAGCGTTATCATACTGTGAAGAGATTTGTGGCTGATTCAGAACAAAGATGGGATTGTATAGATAAAGGCATAATGAGGAAGGTTTCTGTTAGACAAATTCATCGGATTAAGAGAGCAGCTGTTAAAATGTCTTTACAAAGCAGCAAACAGTTATTTGAAGCTGCTGGTGCCTCTGGAACCTCAAGGTGGAGGATC